>NW_012267388.1:107020-155765 GCF_000151885.1 Dipodomys ordii | reverse complement strand
AGGGGGGGGGGGGGGGGAGAGGTGCAGACTTTCTCCATAAACAATTTTTTTTATCAAAACTGTGTCTTAGAATCTGGCATAAATCTGGTCTGTCCTACTAGATACTTACTTTCTAAAGATCATTACAAGTTCATGTACAAAACAAGAAATTTAAGGTTAATTAATAAAATGATAACAAAAGTTGTAGATCAATAAGGGGTTGTTGGGAAAAAGAAATAGGCTCTGCTGGGTGCATGTGGTTCTATCAGGTGGGGGCTGGGCTAACAGGGAGGGTTAATGAAGATGCAATGGTCAATGGATAATCTGATGGCATAAATACAGAATAGTGAAGACTGTTAAGCTGTTTTTGAAAAAAATGTGACTAAAAGAGTGGAAGAGGAAGTGAGATTAGTTGGTATTAATACATTTACACATGTGTGGAAATTTTACAATTAAACCCCTCCTTTGTATAGCTAATATATACTGATAAAAAATAAACACAATAATACTCAGTAACATTTTTGCCCAAATCATAAAAGTAGAAGGTAATGACATAAAATTAAGGTATTTTGTACATCAATGATTACTAATCTTTAGAAGCTAGCTTGATAACTCATTGTAAATGTGCTTTTAAAAGATGATAAACTAATGTGTTTACTTTAATATGTCCTCTTCCTCAGAACCAGGATTTTTTTTGGGGGGTCAGTTGTGGGACTTGAACTCTGGGCCTGAGCACTGTCCCTCATGTCTTCAGTTCAAGGCCAGCGCTCTACCACTTGAGCTACAGCACCACTTCTAGTTTTCTGGTGGTTTATTGGTGATAAGAGTCTCATGGACTTTCCTGCCCAGGCTGTCAAATCTCAGCCTCCTGAGTAGCTAGGATTACAGGTGTGAGCCACCGGTGCCCAGCTAGGAATATAAATTTTATTAAATAAATACAATCTAAACATTTTGGTGGGAAGAGGGAGAGAATAAAAGAGGGAGGGAGGAGGAAAAAAAAGGCCTTGATACCATATGCCCACTGAGAAATGAACAGAAATTTGTTCATTCAGAAAGATAATGAAAACTTCAATGGGCAGATATACAAATTGTGGTATACTCATACAACAAAACTACCCTTTTAAGGATTAATTTTTTTTATAACTTTTGGAGAAAAAAATCTTTGCTAGGCCAAGTTCTGATGGTTCACACCTGTTATCCTAGCTACTTAGAAGGCTGAGATCTGAGGATTGAGGTTTGAAGACATCCTAAGTAAGAAAGGTGCTGAAATTCTTATCTCCATTAATAACCAATATAGGCAAAACTGGAGATGTGCCTCAAATGATAGCCTTTAACACAAAAGCGTAAGGACCGTGCTCAGGCCCTGAGTTAAAGCCAAATGACTGGCCAAAAACATAAATCACTTTGCTACTACCATCATTTTAAGAAATGTCCCTTGAACTGGAAATGTCTTTCCTATATTATCAACATTTCCTTCTATTTTCCTATTATGGATAATCTCAACTAATTCCTTTTAAGAATTATATCCTAATGAAATAAATTGAAAAATCCAAGAGGACTTTAATAGCCAATAGTCATTCTGTATCTTTAAAAAGAGGTTGGCACAATTCTCAGGAAGAAATTAAGGTAATATTGGACACTGAATTGCTCCTTAATTTATTTGTTCATTTAGTCATGTAACATATATTAGTATGCATCATATTTAAGGCAATGAGATTAGAGAAATACAATATTTGCCCCCAAAGTAGTTTACCTCTCAAGCATTTCAAATATATAGTATATATGTATAATGAACTATATTCCAAAACAGAATATGTTAATTATAATAGAGCAATAAAAGTGCTGTGGAAACACAAAATTTAGATAGCAGTAATGTAATGGTCCTGGGCACCAAAAATGGGTACTTTTGAGTTAGTTGATTCACAAGATACAACAATATCAACAAAACCTTTTTTTTAATTCCGAGGGTGCAAATCTGTAAAACTTTCTTCTAGCACAGAAATATTTCTATGCAGGACATATTCTTGTTCGTTTTTGCTTTCATCAGAAGTTTGCTTTACCTCTTTATGCTTCATCCTTTATTTCATGCTTAATAGTGCCCACAGCAATCAACAGTAATTATAAATTCCTTCCATCAGAGCACCACAAAAAAGCTTTTCTGCTTCCTCATAAGTACCTTGCTTGTATGACCAAGAGTATTTTTAAAAGTTTATCAAAGCCAGTCTTTGAGACTGCAAACAAATATCTAGAAATGAAGGAGGTTCCAACCTAGTTCCAGTTCCCCTAACACTCTGTATGAAGGAGCCCACTGAGACCCTCTTTGGAGACATTAAAGGGCCTGGAAGACAACTCATTAGAAGAATAGCATAGTCTTTGCTTTTATATTTTGTTGTACTTTATTGAGCTAAAAGACACAGAGAAATAGAGTCACTTTTAGGTTCTTATTGTAACACTCTTAAAATAAGAAAACAATTTGAGAACAGTAACACATCCTGACAAAAATAAAAATCGACACTTGAAAAAGGAAGAAACAAGTGATAAAACACACACATAAACACTGTAGAGTGATTTTAGTAAATATTTAATGGAGGAATAACAGTTGTATACAGCTCTTTATCCAAGTCCTAGTGTTCAAATTGACCTTCCTTAGATACTCATTAAGTACCCTAGTATTTCTTATATATCATAGCTATAAGATATTCATTTTGTTTGAGTACCTTATATCTAAGGTTATTTTTTAATATGTTATACTCCAAGGGAATACTTCTGAAATACATTCCAAGCATATATGAAAACAACACAAAGAATGCCAATGAAAGCTACTGATGAGTGGAGACAGGGATAGAAAGAAGAGAAACAGGCTCTAATGGGATTAGATACTAGAGCAAGAGGGGGTTGGGCTCAGGAGGGTGAATGAGAACTAAGCAGATTGTTCGCTTGACTTTGTATGACAATAGAACAATGATACCTGCTGAAATTGTTTTAGAAAGAGAGGATATGGGAGAGTGAAGGAGGTGATGAAATTGACTGGAATACACTGTATACATGTGGGAAACAGCACAATAAAATTCCCTCTTACATAACAAACGTATGCTAATAAAAAATTAAAAATCTCTAATACACATTGAGAAATTTCTCTGAAAACAAGGTTATATCCTTTGTTTCAGTATCCTAGAAGCTATGCCAACGGTTGGATAAATTTAACTTCGGACATTTTTTCTGGATTTTCAACACATTAGTAATACAAACTCAGGAGTATAGAAAAACCTTTACCACTAAATTTTTACTTTCAAGACTACAAAAAAAATAGAAAAATTGTAGAATGAGTATTTGTACAAATATTACTAGTAGTCATGTTATGTTTGTTCTTTCTAGACACAGGCAGGCAGATAAGACAGACACAGACACAAATACCTGTCAGGTTTCACTGAACTATTTGAAAATGAGTTAGAGCTATCATGACATTTAATCCCTAAATATTTTATTTCACCATACGTCTTATATGAGTAAAAAAAATTCTAAGAAGCTATATTGTTATTATGCCCCCAAGGTGAAAGAAAGCAACTTTCTTCCTAACAGCTATCACTGAAATAAAAGAAATAAAACTGAAATGAAAGATGGGGAGAAGAATAACTTTGAAATTGAGTAGCTATATATAAAGAAGGCATAAAGTATCTCAATTAAAAGCAGTGAACAATTGGGGGGTTGGGGATATGAGAATACAGAAACAAGCTCTGTTATGCCACTGGGTAAAAGTGGGAAGGGGTTGGTATATCAAGGTACATGAATATGATTGAAATAGTTTGTCTGCATGTGTGTAGATAAAACAATGAGGCTGGTTGATCTTGAGTTAGGAAACAGGGAAAGTAGTAAGGGACAGTGATGGAAGGGGTAAGATTGATTGGAACACTTCCTATAACATGTATGGAAATGTCACAATGGACACCCTCTTTGTGCAACTAATGTACACTAACAAAAAATTTCTAAGGAAAGACAAAAGTTTTCATGAATATAATCTCCAAATTGTTGCCAGAGTATAAAAATACTCAAAATACAGTGATTTTAGAAAAAAAAAATCTAAAACTTTTTTGAAAAGCTTACTACAAAGCAGGAAGTTTTACAAAATACTTTACATTTCAAATTAGTATGTATTAGTCTTTTCTCCATAATGCTCAAATAAGCCTTTGATTTATGGACATTACAAACATCATTCTCAACATTGTCATTTTTTATTAATCTTTCAACAGACTTTATTCATTATGTTCACTTAAAACAAGGATAATTTTCCCTCTAAAATAGTCAATAGTGGTATTTTCTTTTTTTGGGGGGGGGGAGGGTGTGGTCAGTCATGGGGCTTGAACTCCGGACATGGGTACTGTCCCTTAGCTCAGCTCAAGGTGAGTGCTCTACCACTTGAGCCCACAGTGCCACTTCTGGCTTTTACTGCTTATGTGGTGCTGAGGGCCTCATTAACATAAGGTAAACACTCTACCACTGAGCAACCTTCCCAGCCCAATAGTGGTAATTTTAAACCTGTGTTACAGGAACTTTTCTCATATTCAGTGATAATGTATTAAAATATGCTTAGAGTTTGACTGATGCTTCTTATCTACCATAAGAAAACTCTAAACCAATAACCAAATTTAGCCTGTCAGCATAAAACTCTGAATAAACAAAGGAAGGGAAAAAGATTTCAACCATAAAAGCAAAATAGCCTTGTTATAACTGAGATGGGAACTTTAATCAAGAATGATTTTAAAAAAACTAAAGTTTCAACTATTTGAAAATCAAAATGCAAATAATCAGTTGAAATGCCATGCTTTAATAAATTCCTGAGCTACAATTCCATGTCACCACAGATGCACCAAAACCCTTGGGAGAAGACAGATTTTTTTTTCATTTACAAACATTTCAAGAAGTTAGCAAGATAATTTTCTCTCAATTTTACTCAGTTGTTAGCACCTTTTCCCAAAAATTAAAAAAATTTACTTAATTATATAATTAAATGTAATAAAAGCAGCTATCAGACTCTTTGAATATGAACTTTTCTGAACCAGTTCTGTTTTTAAAGACCTCAATAATTATGTGACGCCATGTTCGCTTTGGCAACACATATACTAAAATTGGAACGATCCAGAGAAGATTAGCATGGCCCCTGCGCAAGGATGACAAGCAAATTCGTGAAGGGTTCCATATTTTTAAAAAACAAATTGTTTAAATAGGGATACAGGTGGACCCATTGCAACAATGAGATGTACAAGTCATTATGTTGAAAAGGAACTTTACAACTTTGGTGGGGGGAGGAGGGGAGGATTAGGTGGAGGGGGGGAGGTTGGGAAGGGATGGGAAGGGTAAACAGAGGAGGAGGCAACAATACTTGATAAGAAATGTGCTCAATATCTTGCCCATGTAACTGTAACCCCTCTGTACAGTATTTTCACAATAAAAAAATAATTATGTGACGCCAAAACTTTCCATATCTAATTATTTAAACATGCAACTACTATAATTTTACAATATTATTCAAAAAACACTAATTGGCAAGAGATGAAAGCTTTACTTACATTTGTAATAGCTATAGCATTTTTATCATAATATTTCTTCTTTTCATATTTATCTCTGATGAAAAATTCTACTGCTCTGAAAACAGACAACTTAAGGAAAAGCATTAGTTAAATCATGTGTATTCTTTGCCTTCTCTATTCCTCTCTATATTAAGTCTAACATGATAAATTTAAATTTCCTATTCACCAAATCATATTTTCTCTCTCACAGTATTTCTGCAACTCTGCTTTTCTTCCTTCCAAAGTCCATTTCTTCAATCCAGTTTCAGCAAGAAAAACAACTTAAAACTATTCTTCCTTTTCTCCTCCCACTCAGCCCACCTATTACTTAACTCTAAATTTTAATTCAGGTTTATTTTGAGTCTGTAATATAAGTAAACTAACATCATGCTGTATACAATGTGCCAGACACTGTGATAAGTTATGTACATGTGTATTGTTTCCTTTAATTACTCTGACATTCCATTAATGGACAATATAGCAGTACTTATACATTACAGATAAAGAATTAGCAAATTGGAGATGGTATGGTTGCTCACACCTGCAATCCTAGATACTCTGGATGCAGAAACAAAGGAACACAGCTGGAAAATAGCCCAGGCAAACAATAAGCCAGAGTAGGCATGGTAGAAAGATCCAAGTCCAGTCCACCCCTGGGAAAACACAAATGACCTCTATTAGAAAATAACTAAAGCTAAGAAAGGACTGGGTGTAATTAAATGGTACAGTATCTGTTTGGCAAACACAAGGGCCTGAGTTCAAACTCCAGGACTGCTCCGCCCTGGGGGAAGCAACCCCAGGGGAAAGAATAAAAAATTGATTCTTATGCCAATGTTCTTTTCTGCTATAGTGACTACATCATAAATGCATATTAGAAAAAATAGCAAGCAATTTTTTTCTTACTCGTGAAGTTGAACGGAGAACTCAAGTACATAAACCTAAATGTTTCCATTTATTAGAAATACTTTCAGAAAGCCGGGCGCTGGTGGCTCACGCCTGTAATCCTAGCTACTCAGGAGGCTGAGATTTGAGAATCGAGGTTCAAAGCCAGCCCGGGCAGGAGAGACCATGAGACTCGTATCTCCAATAAACCACCAGAAAACCGGAAGTGGCGCAGTAGCTCAAGTGGTAGAGCGCTCGCCTTGAGCTGAAGAGCTGAGGGATAGCACCCAGGCCCAGAGTTCAAGCCCCACGGCCGACAAAAATAAAAACAAAAAAAGAAAGAAAGAAATACTTTCAGAAAATATCTAACATGTGAGCAATATAAAAAATGAATAAGGACAAAGGTGATCTTGTTGGCATAGGTTGTTCTTTGTTTTATGTAGTACGAGAGTTTGAATTCAGGACTTTAACCAGGTATTGTAATACTTAAGCCACTTTGCCAGACACTTTTGGGGCTGGCTATTAGTGTGATACTGCTATTTTTGCCCCCCACCTCCACCTCTCCCTGGGATGACAAGCTCATGTCACTTAAACCAAACTTTGTGTTCCACGCCACCTAGGAAAACAAGCACAAATCACCCATGCCCAGCCATTGGTTCATATGGAGTCCTGTGAACTTTCCCCCCCACTTAGTCCAGGCTATCCTAGAATCATGATTCCTCCATTTACAACAGACTGGAACTGCTATACTTGGCTAATTTATAAAGATACAAAGATAAAATAAAGGATTAGGTTATTTGAACCTTCCTAATTATTAGCAAAAAAAAAAAAAAAACTTAAAAAAGCAATCCAAGTACATAACAAAGAAAACTTTTTTTTTTTTGGTCTGTTGTGGGGCTTGAACTCTGAGCCTGGGCAGTGTCCCTCAGTGTCCCTCAGCTCTTCAGCTCAAGGCGAGCGCTCTACCACTTGAGCTACAGCACCACTTCCAAAGTAAATGTTTTAATTCCATGGGAGGCAATGAGGATTTTTCCTTAATGGCTGGTTGTTCTCTTGTTTGTAGGTGATTTTTAGAGCAAAAATGTCTCACACAGTTTTAAATATTTTTGTGCAAAATATCAAATACAAGCCAGTGTTTCATAGTTAGTTCACAATGACAAACAAAAAAAATGGACTTTCAATTTAGCCCAGGAATGAGCACAAAAGTTGGTCTGTTTTTGGTCTGTTTTAACTACTCAACTCTTTCTAGTTCCAAAGTGGGCATAGAAAATTCATAATTGAATGGACATGGCCAGTTCTAATAATAGGTAGCAAGCTCACAGTCCTACAGTTACTGACTCCTGAATTCCATTACAGTGTTAAAAGGCAAAGAAAAACCAATAGATGGACTTCACCCAAGATGGACTTAAGGAATTAGTCTATAAACCATCATTGTAAACAACCCAAAAAGAAACTTTCATTATATTTCTGCTGATTTCAGTATTTAACTCCCAAATATGGTCCAATGTACAGCCACCAAAAAAACATTAGCAGAGCTGTGGCCCAAGTGGTAGAGTGCTAGCCTTGAGCAAAAAAAATCTCAGGGACAGGACCCTGAGTTCAAGCCCCAGGACCAGCACACACAGACCCCACTCCCCTCCCCCCAAAATAAAAACAAAACAGTGAAAGTGAGGAATAATAATAAAACACTTCCACCATTGGAATGTACAATAAACATTGAGCACTCTATAAATGAAGTTATAATACAAATAATGAAATGACTAAGAAATCCTACATGTATAGAGAGCATGGTAAAATCTTTAAAAGAAGTTAGCTTTTTCCCTTTTGTTGGCAGAGTTTGAACTTGGGGACTCACAGTTACTAAGCAGGCACTTCGCTGTTAAGCCATTCTGTCAGTCCTTTCTTGAGCTATTTATTTTTGAGATAGTATCTTGCTTCCTGCTTGTCACTGCTTAGATGACAGGCATGTGCCATCAAGCCTAGCTTCTTTCTGTTGAGATGGAGTATCCAAGATTTTTCTCTGAATTTCAGCCTCTTCACATACCATAATCATGACTGATGAACACTTTTATATTCAGCTGTGAGTTGTTGAGGTGTCCTTGAACTTTTCTAGGCTAGCCTCAACTGTGATCCTCCCATTCCTAGCCTCTCAAGTATTTATGATTACAAGTGTGAGCCACCAAAGCCTAGTTTTGTTTTGTTTTCTATAATATTTAGCCTCAATGTTACCATAGCATTAAAATGGAATACAAGATTAGTTAAAAAAAAAAGTTATATACAGTACTAAGTAAGACAAGAGCATGGCACACACAATGTTATTTTGAATTTTAGCTCTCACTATTGACAAATGGTAAGCAATTTAAAAGGCCAAGCCCATGAACAGGAAATAGCAACTATATTATGGGTTAAGGCAATTTGCATAAAATCAAATTTAAATAAGTCAGCAATAAGGAACCAATTAATTTAGATATTGGGAAATCTCATTTTCTGGTCTCCAGATGTTATTTGATACATAATGACTTAATTATATTGCAGAGATCAATGGCAAAACCAAAAACCAACATTTAAAAAACATTAATAAAATTCAGTGGCTATTCAGTGATTTAATAAATGAAAACATCACAATATCCCCCCAAATCATTCTTCTCAAAAGTAATAAATGGCACTACCCAAAGCCAGAAAAATTTTAGCATTACATGTGTTATCTACTAGTATGTATTTGTAATTTAGGATTTTTCCCCTTTCCTTAAAGATATCACTTCAAAGACAACTGACTTCCAATGAACACAATCTTCTAGTTCCAGACACCTACACTGACAGCAGAAAAACTTTGAAGAGCTCAAAGGAGAAGAACTGCTGATTAGCTTTAAAATTGAATTAAAGTTTTTAGATAAGATGAAATATCCAAATAATGAAAAGCTTAATGTAAAGCTTTCTCATTTATCATGCATTAGCACATGCACCCCATAATTACAATATCCCACAAGAGAAATTATACTTTCATAAAAATTTTTGCAAAACTTCAGTAAACTGTAAAGCTTTTAAAACAACAACAAACCTCATAAAGAATGTAATGAGACCCATATTATATGAATTTAACTCAGTTTGGTTCCACTTGTCTCTAAGGATATATATTTACATCTACAAAACTGCCAAGATGTTAGACTTTTAGGAGAGCCATAAACTTTAGAATGACTAATGGATGGATGGATGGAAGAATGGACCAATGATGGACAGATGAATGGATGTCAGGCTGATGCATTTTCTAACTACTCTTTCTAAAAATTCTTTTCAACTCAGTATCTCAAAGAGAAAATGATAAAAATAAAAGCATTTCAACATATAATACAATTATCTAATATAACTACTATATAAGCTATATATTATTTGTAACATCTTTTTATAATATAATTGAGGTACTTTCTAAAATAATTTTCTCTATGTTGCCTAGGTTCATCTGGATGTTCTGAGATGTACTGATTCTCCCTGCCTCATACTCTAAACAGCTAGAATTACAGAGCTTGAATAATTTTTTTTCAGCCCTGCCACAAATCTTTTATTAGGGCTTCTTTTAGCGCTATTACAGAATTACTGATGACACACCTAAAATCTTTGAAATGTCATTCCGCAAGCAAATTTTGGGATCGCTTTTTAAGTCCAACAGCTTGATTCAACTGCTGACTGCCTGCCTAGAGAAAGAAAAGCATTTGCTGAGAAGATCATTTATCCTAGGTATTATCAATATGAATTGTCAAACTGTATATAGTGTATCAATAGAAATACCAGGTTTACCATGGACAAAGCCAAGAAAACCAATGATGCCAGATATTGAATTTCTATTGCACTGTCCTTTGAACACATCAGCAGGAGGTATGAGCCTGAATAATTTTTTAAGGCTATAGTATTACATAAATGTGGCAGCTAATTTCATGGCTGTCATCTTATACTTGCAACATTAGTCATCATGTATCTTAAGTATTTAGCCAAGATCCCTCTCTAACAGATCTGAATAACCATTAGACTATTTTCTGCTAATAAAAAGATCCACATTTCACATAAACATGAAAAAGGGGATTCTTCAGTTTGAGGGTACTTTCTTTTTTGTAATAGAACTTTATTGTTATTATTAAGGGGTTGTACAAAGGGGTTACCGTTTCAGAAGTCAGGTATATTTCTTTTGGGACAATGTCACTGATTCTGTCACTTTCTCACAATTTTTATCTCTAGTTACTGACTACTACAAGTTTCATAGTTCATTTTTCACAGTATCTACTGAGTAGTATAATTGCATTTGTTCACTCTTCCTCCCTACATTTCTGAGCCCCACTCCCTTTGGCCTCTCTCAAAAGACAGAAAAACAAAACAAAAACAGCCAGGCACTGATGGCTCACACCTGTAATCCTACTATTAAGGAGGCTGAGATCTGAGAATTGCCATTCAAAGCCAGCAGCAGGGTCCATGAGACTCTTACCTCCAATTAACTAGCAGAAAACTGAAAGTGGAGCTGTGGCTCAAAGCAGTAGAGAGCTAGCCTTGAAAGAGCTCAGGGACAAAGACCAGGCCCTGAATCCAAGGCCACAACTGACCATCCTCTCCAACCCCTCCCCCCACCAAAACCACCAACGTGTTGCTATTTCCTAGAATCTGTTTCAGTAAACAGTATTTTAAATGATCAGCGGCATTACACATCTCCTAAGTCTGCCTGTGCATGAATGTCTAGAGTCTTAGATAATTTATCATGCTTCAGTATATTTTAGATCTAGGATCCACGTATGAGTGAAAACATGGGCAGTTTGTCTCTCTAAGCCTGGCTTACCTCACTTAACATGATTTGTTCTAGGTCCATCCATTTCTCTGCAAATGACATAATCTTATTCCTTCTAATGGATAAGTAAAATTCCATTGTGTTTACCACATTTCTTTTATCTACTCATCTATTGCAAGGCATCTGGACTGTTTCCTTGACCATTGTGAATAGTACAGCAATGAACATGGATGTGTAAGTCTCTTTATGGTATCCTGACTTGTAATGCCCTGGGTAAATGTGCAGGAATGGTATGGCTGAGTCATAGGAAAGCTGTATGTTTAGTTTTTTGAAGACCCTTCAACTACCATCCAGAGTGGTTGTGCATGTATGTGAAGGGGCTTTCTTATCAACATAGGCTTTTGGGTAGATAGCCTCTCAATTAAAAACTATTTAAGAGCTGGAGGAATGGCTAGAAGTAAAGAACCCATCTATAAATGCAAGGCTCTGAGTTTAAGCCCTGGTATCCCTCCCCCAAAAAGAATTTAAAAAATGACTTATTGCCCTAGGTCAATACAGAATTTTACATTACCTATATGTTAAGTAACTCTCCAAATTCCATTTTCTGCTGCCTTCAAGAGCCTCAGACTCATTTGAGCTACCAAACAAGTTACACTATAAGATGTCTAACATATGCATAAATATTCAAAGTAAAAGAACATTATTTACTATCTTTCATTTTTAACCCTGAAACCTCTAACTGGTGACTGACTCCTTTTTCTAGAAACTCTAGAATATGAGACAATTCCAAAATCATCTTACAATCTCTCATCTTCCTCAGAATCAAAGCCAACCTTAACCCAGTATAACCCGGCAGTGTTCCCAATTTACTTCCAGTTCCTTCCTATCTATTCAGATATCAGAAATATTCAGAAATTCAGATTTTCAGAAATCAGATTTTCAGTTGGGTGCCGGCTGAGATCTGAGGATCATGGTTCAAAGCCACCCCCGGGCAGGAAAGTCTTTGAGACTCTTATCTTCAATAAACCACTAGAAAACCAGAAGTGGTGCTGTGGCTCAAGTGGTAGAGTGCTCACCTTGAGCTGAAGGACAGTGCCCAGGCCCAGAGTTCAAGCCGCATGACCACCAACAACAACAACAAAAAAAAGAAATCAGATTTTCACCACTGCTCATTTTGGCTATGTGAGTACATACAGGGTCTCTCACTTTCTCTTGGCCTCAAGGATCTCCTCCTCCAACTAATCTTCCTAGTTACTTCTCTAATATTTTTCCTGTTTCAAACCCCTTCATGGGTTTTTAAACACTTCAAATCTATTGGGATAATGAATTACTCCACATCATACTGAAAACTTTCAAAACTTTTAAACACACACTTCTTAAGCATCTTCTGCGACTTGCCCACAACACTACAATCATATCATATCAAAACCTACACAGGAGGTTGAGATCTGAGGATTGTGGTTTAAAGCCAGCCCAGGCAGGAAAGGCAGTGAGACACTTATCTGCAATTAACTACCAGAAAAGCAGAAGTGGTGCTGTGGCTCAAGGTAGTAGAATGGTAACCTTGAGTGAAAAAGCTCAGGGACAGTGTGTAGACCTCAAGTTCAAGTCCCACAACTGACCTCTAAACCCCCAAAAAAGTGTAGTATACAGTGAGACCCTACCTCAAAATAACCAGTGCAAAAGAGACTAAAGATGTTTCTTAAGTCATATACCTCTTGGTCAGTAAGCACAGGCCATGAGTTCAAACAATCACATAAAAAATTAAATGAAGCCAGGCACTGGTGGCTCCCACCGGTAATCCTAGCTACTTAGGAGGCTGAGATCTGGGGATCATGGTTCAAAGGCAGCCCAGGAAGGAAAAGTCCCCGAGACTCTTATCTCCAATACCACTCAGAAAACCGGAAGTGGCGCTGTGGCTCAAGTGGTAGAGCGCTAGCCTTGAGCTGAAGAGCTTAGGGACAGCGCCCAGGCCCAGAGTTCAAGCCCTATAACCAACCAAAAATAAATTAATTAATTAATTAATAATAAATGAAATAATGAAATCAAAAAATAAAATGTCATGAAAAATTATGTCTCTTCACATTTTTGCTCACACAATTCTTATACTATTAAAATCACATTTTTCATTGCCACCCCAACATCTTTCTGTAACAAAAATAATATGGACATCAGATTGCTAAATTTGTAAGAAAGGGATGGGGCAAGCAGAAATAGAAAAGGGTTAATTCAAGTTACTTTTTAATTACAACTTTAAAAGGTTTTAGTCATGTACAAAAATAAACAAATATATAATAAAAATAAATATATAATAAATAAAATTATTTAATTCCAATGGCCACATAACTATTGTATTATATCAATGGTCCAGCCTTGAAAAGGCCACTTTTTATTGCCAATCTAAATATCTAAATACCAGCAATTAATCAGTTAATATCATTTTATAAAGTAGTACAATTTTAGTGCTCTGCTTTGAAAACTTCGATGAATTTTAGAGATTGTATACTATTCAATCATTTTATATTTAACCAATGTGAAAACACCTTGACTAAAAATGCCTGTGGGGAAAGTCTATCCATTCCAAAAGACAGATTTGCAAACAAACACGTTTGTCAGTAGCAAATATTAACAACTTATTTAGTATGTACACCAAATATTTAATTTGTTTTTTATACATAGAAATGTCAACTGTTTCATATAAATGTAACTACTTCTTAAAGATAATCAAAGAAAATCCCTAGGGAAATGATTTCTTTTCGTGTGCCCTGAACTTAGGTCCTCATAGCTGTCCCTAAGCTTATTTGCTCAAGGTCAACACTCTACCACGACCCACAGCTCTACTTGTTTTGTTTTTGTTTTTTTTGGGGGGGACGGGTTTGGTAGCTATTTGGAGATAAGAGTTACATAGACCTTCCTACCCCGTCTGGCTTTGAACTGTAATTCTCATTTCTCAGCCTCCTGAATAGCTAGGATTCAAGCCATAAGCCATAAGCCATCAGTGCCAAACTGAGAAATTATTTCTAAAGTACTCAGAATGCTTCAGCAACCAAATCCTGATATCAATTTAATGTAATAAACATATAATCTGGGCTCCAGTGGCTCACACCTGTAATACTAGCTACTTGGGAGGTTGACTGGTAGGATTACAGTTCAAGACCTACCAGGGCAGAGATATTATTCCAACCAGCAACCTGGCACAATTATGGTGCACCTGTCATCCTAGCTATTCAGAGGTTGAGACTGCAATCTTCTGGCTAACACAAGCTAAGAAGTTTCCTAGACCATATCTCAACAGAAATAGTTGGTCTTGATGCCATGCATCTATCATCACAGCTACTGGAGGAAACATCAATAGGGAGACTGCAGTCCAGACTGGCTTAGACAAAAAGCAAAATTCTATCTTAAAAATAAGCAGAGCAAAAAGGCCTAGAGATGTAGCTCAACCACTAGAGTGCTTGCACAAAACACTGATTTTAAACCCAAGTACTGACCCTGCCAAAAAAAGAACCCATAATTTTTTTAATCAAGAGATGGAGATCAATCAGAAAAGAATCAAGTCATAACATTTATAATGAATGATAGTTACATAAAAATGTTCTGTCCAGTGACAGCAGTTCACACCTGTAATCCTAGCTACTCAGGAGGCTAAGACCTCAGGATCAAGGTTCAAAGCCAGCCCAGGCAGAAAAGTTCAGGAGACTCTTACCACTAATTAACCACCCAAAAAAGTCCAAAGAACATCTCTGGCTCAAGTGGTAGAGTGCTAGCCATGAGCACAGGGTCAGTACTCAAGCCCTGAGTTCAAGCCCAGTACCAGCACCAAAAAAAAAAAAATCTATGCATCCTGATATCAAAATCCTATTTAAAATCTACTATATTCAAGGCATAACTCAGGGAATATCAGTCTCCAATTTTTTCTCTTTTCTGGGATAGAGACCAAACTCAGGGCCTCCTTATGCTAGGCAAGAACCCTATCACTAAGCTATGTCTGCAGTCTTTAATTTTTTTGAGACAGAATCTCACAATATGGCCTTCTAACTTTATATCTTCCTGTGTAAGCCACCTGAAAGCTGGGATTAATAAGTTTGTACCTCTACACCCAGGGTGATAAAGTATGTATCTTCTAAATATCAGCAAACAAAATAGTAATGTTAAAAATAAGTTAATTCTTTAACAGTTGCTTTTTTGAGGAATTTTCTGTTTGTTGATTTGAGTTTGTTTTGTGGTAGTACTGTAAACTCAAGGCCTTAAATTAAGCCACATTTCCAACACAATTTAATTCTTTTCAAATACACAATATACAAAATTTAAAGGATACTGATCTGTCTGTGGTCTTCGAAAATTCTCTGGAAGATTGGCTTCATAGAGTAGTCTTGCTTTAGTATTTCCCATATCTTGCATGCACTATAAGAAAAATTATTTTCATTACTCATGTGAACATTAAAAATTCCTATATATGTAGACATGAACACATATATACAAATTCCAGTCAACAGTAATTGTTTCTACACATACTCTTTTTAATAAATTAAATAATAATTATGAAATTACCCAAATTCTGTAGAGGCACTATTTGTATTTTTCTACCTATGTGGATTCAATTTCATGCTTACAGTCACTACTTCCTAAAAAAGAAGTTCCTGACAGTTTGTAGGGAGTTCTATTTTCAAAAATTATTTTCAAAAATTGAAAAATGCTGTCATGTCTGGGGCTAACAACCCAAGGTAAAACTTGAACTTCAATATACTCTAGGGTTTTCATAACTTATAATCAAGACCTCCATATAAGCCAGTCAAGATACAATGCTGACCTAAAATTCTACAAAAGTGGTTTTGTTTCTTTGGAGTTAACCATTTGAGTCTGATGAAAAGTTCTTCCCACCAAAAACAAAAATAAATAGAACAAAACAAGAAAGAAAAGAAAGCAGCATGATGCTTGATAGCACAATTGCTCACAGAGCCATGTTACAGTTTGGATCTGTACTCCCCAAAGGCCATGTGTTAAAAGTCACCATAGAGGTACTGCTGGGAGGTAGTGGAACTTTTAGGTCAGCTCACAATGGAGTTTCCTAGGGGTGTGCCCTTTAAGAGGACTGTGAAGCCCTAGTCTCTTTCCCAGCTCATGATAATAAGCAGTTTGCTAGGCTACACACTCCTATCACCACTACTCATCACCTTCACCAAAGGTCCAAATTATGCAGAACTGTAAGTTAAACAAGTCCTTCCTCTTATAAATTAAGTGTGCCTCTAGTATTTCATTATGAAAATGACTAAATACAAACCTTTCTCCTAAAATCTAAGAACTAACTCATGAGATATAAATCTATTTAAGAATGATTTCATTAATTTGTTTCACTATCATCTAGGAGTGATGACTAAAAAGTACTTCCTTGATATTACTAGAAACTCAATGTTAAGAACTGCAAGTAAAATACGATAATTTATCACATCATTTACAAGGAACTTAAAATATTTTTAGTATGGGGAAAAGTGGCAGAAAATTAAGGAGGGGGTAACACTGTTCAAAAGAATTGTATTTATTACCTTACTTATGTAACTGTAACCAATCTGTACATTACCTTCACAATAAAATTTTTAAAAATACTGTAGTAGCAGAAAGATTGTTTTTTATGATGTTCTTATTTCCCCAGATTCCCAGACACATATCCCCAAGTGTTCTAACAGATTACTTAAGTTCTCCTTCCTTCAAATAAGAAAATATATGATAACTTTTCTCCTGAGTCTTAAAAAAAAAAAAAAAAAAAAAGCCTGGCACCATTTTTTTTAAATTAGCTTCTCAAATCACCATCTGGAAAGAAAACATTCTTGAGTAACATCATTAAAAAGAGCTCTTATAAAGCATAGTCACTACTATGTATTATAAAGGAGGTATAAGGTATTTTACATTTACAGAAAACAAAGAACAAAAAGGAAAGAAAACACAAAGAAGAAAAAAATATATACACAAACTTTCAGACATCTATTCCATCTTGCATCAATGTAAGTATTCTGTCAGAACTTTAGATTTCTAAGTAATTTCTCTAGAGATCAAAACAAAGTAAAGGAACAAGAATAGAAAGTAAGAGAGATTATAAACAACCAAAGGGGAAAAAGGATTTTTATAATTTTGTCCTCCAGATGAAATAGATACTAAGTCAAAAATAACTTGAAGCCAGATGTCAGTTAGGGAGACTGAGATCTGGAGGATCAAGGTTCAAAGCCAGCTTGAGCAGGGCACCAGCTAAACAAGCAAGCCAGGCAAATGGAAAGACCTGAAGTAAAAGTCCAGAGTTTACCCTATCCCACTTTTGCCTTCTCTCTCCTCCCCTCCCCACCCCCCAACAAAGTAACTGGAGCTTTAAGACTAAGATGAAAACAAATTCTCTAATTTGAGCTTTATAATTATAAGATGAAAGCAAATTCTCTAATGTAAACCTGTTAAGTGGAAAGTCATAGGCCTGTTTTACATCATGATAGGAACTGGTTTGAGTAAAGCTATTATGTAATTCTGTATGGGGAGTTCTAAGAAAATACAACACCAGTTACCTTGCTGGGGGAAAAAAGTTCCC
Organism: Dipodomys ordii; assembly: GCF_000151885.1. Lineage (NCBI taxonomy): Eukaryota > Metazoa > Chordata > Mammalia > Rodentia > Heteromyidae > Dipodomys > Dipodomys ordii. The sequence goes on along the minus strand of NW_012267388.1, from coordinate 138,007 downwards.
ATATTAAGCATTCAAATGATGCTGCATGTTTATGCCATGGCATAATTTAGAAGCAGAGATTAGTAAATTATCTAATTTTAAAGACATTAAACATTTGGAAAGAACTAAAAAAATGTCTCTTAGTTTACACAGTTACAATTAATCAAAACATAATTTAAATACAATTCACAGAAACTATAAAGGTAAAAAACTGCGAGTATTCATTTTTGCTGGAAATTTCAACAAAAATATGAAAACTAAAATCTATTATATATATATACACACACACCATATCTCATCCACTATATTTATTCATATTATCATTCTGAAATATTAATACATCCCATAATTTACATTTACTATATTATGAAAAAGGCCTAAACATTTCAACATTATGCCAATGCATATTTACATTATACTAATTTACTTAACATTATTGTAGTGATGTCAATTAGACAATAGGAAAAATAAAAGACAGCAAGATCTGAAAGGGAGAGCTGACAAGAAACAACGAGCCATTTCCATGAAAGTCATTCCTTAAAGTGAATGGTGCAGTTGTATCTGTTAGCACTCTAAGGAAAAGCAGACTCAATGACATCACCAATAGAAGTCATTTGTTGAGATAAGGAAGAAACTGATATGCTCAGTTTCTATGTTTCTAAATGCAGAATAAAGATGTTATGTAAGGAAGAATACAGAAGTGTTAGCTTCAGTCAAGATAAAGGTAAAAAATGGAGCCATTTGGAGATAAAAGAGGAGGGGCTCTACTCAGGAGGCTGAGATCTGAGAGTCGGGGTTCAAAGGCAGCCAGGGCAGGTGAGACTCTTATCTCCAATATACTATTCAGAAAAGGCTGGAAGTGGTACTGTGGCTCCAGTGGTAGAGCACCAGCCTTGAGTACAAAGAGGCTCAGGGACAGAGCTCAGCCCCTGAGTTCAAGCCCCATGAATGGCAAAAAAAAAAGGAAAAAAGAAAGAAAGAAATAAGAAGAACCAACAGAAATAAGAATTTGAAGTCACTGTCAGTACCTGCAAACACACTATTGAATGAAATAGCAAGGCCAGCTGTATGGCAAGTTAATGATTAATTCCTCTAAGAATAAAATTTGATTTTTTTCCTTTGTTATATGATTCCAAAGTCTTGAAAAAGCAAAGCTATCAAGACATAAAAGTTTTCAAGGTATGGTTTCTCTTTGTCTTAGATTAGGTTGACTAATGTCAAATACAGTTCATTCCAAGCTTAATGTCTATGTCTGATACATTTGGTTCCAGGACTTTCCATTTTTGCATCCCCTCCTTTTCTTAGTACCTTCGTCCTATTTGCCCTGTAATGTTCCTGCACTACATCCTCAAATGCTAAAAAGTGCCTGGTCAGCAGAAATTTACAGTGTAGCTAGCACTAATAATGTAGTGGTATCTTAGGAAGCTATCTGCATAGTTTGCACAAATCTGAATTTATATACTTGTTGACTGAAATATCCTAAGCAATTGTTTTTAAAAATAGGAGCAGTGAAAAAAATAATAGAATACCATATACTGTAAGTTACATTGAAATTAGGCCTTTCACATTCTAGATGGCAAAATATAAAACCTGAAAATAATCAACAAACTCTTAAGTATTAATGCTTAAAATAAGAATGAAGTACATCTATAATAAATCTAAACACAAGAATTAACACTATTCAAAATAAAGCTCTTCTATCCAATTTTCTAAAAAACAAATTTGGAGAAAGAAGAATCTGAAATCCAATTCAAAGATTTTTACACAATACTATATACTACCTGTATGTTTATATATTTAAACATAAAATATATCAGAATAACTACAAAGAAACTAACAATTTGGTTATTTAGCATACCTAATTACTAAAACTAATAATATGATTGCTTCTTTGGAGAAAAACTACATAATTGAGGGCAGAATTGAAAGAAAAGTATTTCCTCTATAATTTTGTACTTTTAGAGGTTTCACAATGTCTATATATTTCCCAGAACAAAAAAATATTACTCTACATTGCTTCTAAATAAAATCTTATCTAGATGGGAGTTTGGCTAGGTAGACAAGTATCTTCTGAATTAAAACAAGGAGACCACCTCCTTCTAAGAAAAACAGTCTTCTGTTGGGTCAAAACAGTTACAACTAAAACCAAAGGTAGACAAAATTTTTAAATCTCATGTAAATAGTTATTACACTCACACTACATTCCAATCATTAATATGGCATTTATTCCTCAGTGTCATAATCTTAAAAACAGACTGCAGCTGCTGAAGACCAAAATCTTCTTAATAGAGTATTTGTGAAGAAGGGAAGAGGCTACTTGCCCTATTCTCACTAAAATCTTTGAAAACACAACTGCTTTAGTTAAATGTATATATTTTTAAAAATCTCTTATTTAAAAAGGAGTTAATATTGACAGTCCCTGGATAAGTTCTTCATGTCAGTTGACTCACCTCTACTACCTCTTGAAATTTTCCAGAATAGTTCTCTATCTTCCTCTCAAAAGCCACCAGTTCTCTATCTTCCTCTCAAAAGCCACCAGGATTTCTTGCATAGGAGCAAGCCTTTCAGGACTGGTTTCAAGATCTTTTGGATTCCAGCTGCTGGAAAAGAAGGGCCACCATTTTTGGTCTCAGGAACTCTTTGGAAATAATTAACACAGAGTCCACTCCTTCATTTTCATGAAATTATTTTTAGGGAGACTTTTTTTCTTTGTTTAAATTTGCTACTACAAATTCAGAATATACATTTAAAAAATAAAAAAGCAATGAAATCAAACACTTGTAACAAAATCGGACAAGTTTTAAATCACAGTCTTTTATGATCTCTATTTACTATGAGATTCACATTAATTAAGTTCAGAAATAAACAACAACCTTTACCCTACTTGTTTAAGGCCCTACTCAGGAGTTAAGATTCCCTTCAGTCAGAAGTCTTAGTAACTTTTCTCTTACAGACTTTCCTCCATGTATCATCCCTAGTATCATTACTATAGTTTAAGGATCTAGTCATTAATTTCCTAGGCTATGGCACAAAATGGTTCATCAGATTTATCTTCTCAAAAGGAACATCAGATGTTGTTTTTCCACTTATTAAACAAAAGTAGAAGGTCCCTATTCTTTGCTTGTCTTATCTTCTATCACCAAACCCATGCCAACTGTAACTTTTACCTTCATCCTCCAGACACATAACAACATCCAGCATGTTCATCACACAATACTACCTTATATTTTCAAAAACAGCATGCTTCTTTATGAGGGCTCTGGTGGTTCATGCCTATACCCTAGCTACTTGGGTAGCTGAAATTTGAAGATCAAGGTTCAAAGCCAACCCAGGCAGAAAAGTCCATGAGACTTGTATCTCCAATTAACTACCAGAAAGCTCAAAGTGAAGGTATGGTTCAAATGACACAGAATGAGTCTTTAGTGAAAAAGCCAAGTGCCCTGAGCTCTGAATTCAAACCCCAGTACAATCACAAAGAAAGAAAAATAAAAACTGTATGAGTACTATAAGACTAATGAGACAGTACTTAAATGCTAAAATTTTAATATGACTAATGTAATTTTAAAGACAATACTATTAATAGCTTGGTGAACATCATTCGCCTTTTAATCTGGTCACTACTTTCGTAGTCCTATTATCCACTATTAGATTCCTACAAAGCAAAAATGACTATAATTCTAAAATATTATGTTCAATTAAACAATAATACTTGCTTTCAAAATTATCCACTCATATATGCATTCATTCAATACATCTAATAATTTCCTACTAAACAGAATATAAGGAAATAAGTCCCTATCTCCAAGTAACTTAATATTTCTTTAGTTATATTCACATCTATTTAAATTTTCATTACTTTGACCCAAGAATATAGCAATTACTAGCAACAGAAAATTCTCAAATATGTAACTTAACTTACTGGCTTAAATGGATGCTAGTGGCTCACATCTACAATTCTAGCTAGTCAGGAGATGGAGATCTGAAGATTATGGCTCACAATTGTCCATGAGCCTCATCTCCGATTAAGCACCAAAAGAAAAGGCTGGAAGTAGAGCTGTCGCTCAAGTGGCAGAACTCTAGCCTTGAGCACAAAATCTCAGGAAGAAAGCCCAACCCTGAGTTCAAGTCTCAGGACTGGTGAGTATACACACTGGTGTACGCACACACACATGCACACACACACACACACACACACACACACACACACACACAGATACAAACTGGCTTTATTGAAAGTTTAATCTTTAAAAACTAGAGGAGGGCTGGGAAGTTGGCTCAGTGGTAGAGCGCTTCCTTGCCTTTCATGCATGAGGCCCTGGGTTCGATTCCTCAACACCATATAAGCAGAAAAAAAAAGCCAGAAGTGGTGCTGTGGCTCAAGTGGTAGAGTGCTAGCCTTGAGCTGAAGAGCTGAGGGACAGCGGCCCAGGCCCAGAGTTCAGGCCCCACGACCAGACCAAAAAAAATAAATAACAAGAGGAATAAGAAAACATAAGGCATAACCTTGCAATAACTTGCACATAAAATCTTAAAAATTTGACAGTCTTTCAAACAAATTATTTTTTAAAGAGGCTTATGAAGCCTCACAGATTACATTTTGTTATAAACAGTACTTTTATTTCTTCACTCACTTTTCATATGTACATAATACGTAGACCCAATGCTGCCAGGTGCCTCCATTCTCTGCTCTTCTGTGGAGACACATTTAATGATCTTGGAATGGTTTACTATCAACAAACTCTTAATCAACTTAAAAAATATATGCACAGCCAGGCACTGATGGCTCATGCCTATAGTTCTAGCTACTCAAGAGACTGAGATAAGAGGGTCACAGTTCAAAGCCTGCCCAGGAAGGAAAGTCCATGGGACTTGCCTCCAATTAACCACCAGAAAACCAGCTGTAGCACTGCAGCTCGAAGTGGTAGAGGGCTAGCCTTGAGCAACAAGGCTCAGGAACAGGGCCCACATCCTCAATTCAAGCCCCGCAACAACAAAAGTAAAAAGGTATGTATCAGATTTTTTTCAAAGTTGATACAAGTAGAATGATTTCTTTTCCCACAAAAGAAGGAAAAAAAGTTTTGAGCGGACACTTCTTTAATGTGTACCAAAAATTGTTAGCCCTGCCTGGTTCAATATGGAACTACAAAATTTATCTAAGGACCAAACCTTAGGAAATTAAACAGTGTTATGACATACTGGTCAAATGTTGTTAAATTATGAAGTTCTCCAAATTAGCCTTTGTAACTATAATTATATTCTATTGAATATTGCTTGTCATGGAAATTCTGTAATAAGAAAAGTCAGTCTTTGAGCTTCCTAAAACCTCACTAAAAAATAGACCTAAACATTAGGTATTTATAACAAAACTAGGTAACTACTGGGAATCAGCGGCTCATACCTTTAATCAGGAAGCTAAGGCCTAATTCAATGCCTGCTCAGGCAGAAAAGTCTGTAAGACTTCATCTTCTATTAACCAGAAAAATGCAAGACCAGAGGCTCAGCTCAAGTGGTAAAGCAACAGTGATAAGCAAGCAAGGGCCCTGAATTCCAGCCCTGGTACAGACTTAAAGAAAAACTGACTGGTTATCCCATTCTAATACCAAATTGTGATCACTGAGGGACAAACCGTTAACATGTACTAGAACTTCCTGACAATTGCAATTCATGGGAAGTAAAATAAAGCAAAATAATTAAGAGATGTGTAAATTAGAAATCACTGTAGAACAATTTGCTTAAAGTATGTACTATTTTTATCCAGTCCAACAATTAAAGAAGGGAGAAAGAATAGTCACATTGAACTCTAACTAACCAAGATACCCTTCCAGGATACAGCTCCTACTAAGAAGAAAATCCTAGGAAGGAACTGACTCAAATTCAGCAGGGTAGAAGATCCAGATAAAAGTGAGAAAAGGGAATATAAGAAGCAACTGGCTTTATTTTTTAAGCATTATGGGAAAATAAGGAGAGGAATGCGCCAAACTCTAAAAGCTAGCTTGAGTACCACTTTTAAAAGTAAAAGAAAATTAATGTTATATAAAAAATGTTAACAAAGTGGCACTGTAGCTCAAGTGGTAGAGCGCTCGCCTTGAGCTGAAGAGCTGAGGGACAGCGCCCAAGCCCAGAGTTCAAGCCCCACGACCGACAAAAAAAAAAAAAAAAAAATGTTATTTAAGCCGGGCACTGGTGGCTCACGCCTGCAATCCTAGCTACTCAGGAGGCTGAGATCTGAGGATCGAGGTTCAAAGCCAGCCCGGGCAGGAGAGACCGTGAGACTCCTATCTCCAATAAACCACCAGAAAACCGGAAGTGGCGCTGTAGCTCAAGTGGTAGAGTGCTCGCCTTGAGCTGAAGAGCTGAAGGACAGCGCCCAGGCTCAGAGTTCAAGCCCCACGACCGACAAAAAAAAAAAAAAAAAATGTTAACAGAAAAAAAATAAGGACTGATTTCATAAGAAATTTCAAGAAAAAAAAAGGAAGTAAAATAATATCTCTACAATAAAACCAATTCAGGAAAAAATGTCTACAAAATTGTGACCTACTAATTAAAAATGAGCTAAAGATTATGAATACAGCTAATTAACAGATAAATATAAATTATGAAAAACAACTAAATTACAAAATTAAAAAGATTCAAAATTGAAAATTAAATTTTATGTTTTCCTGATTTCTCTCATTTTAATTTTAAATATTATGTTTTCCTGACTTCTCTCATTTTAGAGTAATGAAAAAAGGTTAAAAAATTGGTAATTAATATTCAATATGTAGGTAGAAGAGTAACCAAACGACTAGGGCTGACGGCACAATTCAGCAGAAGAGCAACAACACAGCCCAAAGGCCCTGAGATAAAGCCCAAGTTAACACCAAAACATAAACATTTTTAAAAATCTAAAATGAAACAATATTAAAAGCTGTAACATAAAAAATTCAACTACATAAAGGAATACAGTGTGTATAGGAAGTTTTTGCCTAAAAGAAATCAATTTTATTTTTAGAGATAAAGACAATTTAAATAGAAAAGCATGAAAAGATATACAACACTGAACAAAGGAAAGTTGCAGTGACTGACAAGTATATACCAACTATATGCCTACTGTACCTACTGTATAACCTATTGTACAACAAAACATGAGCCAACTGTTCCTTCAAATTTTTCCAGTATCCTCACTAGAAAATAAAAGCAGGAAAAACCTGCAAAAACCGTAACTTACCTTACTTTCATCCAGATTTTAAAAATGTAAAAACTTTTGCGAGCCTTAAACTCAGGAGCACAGGCCTCAAACACATAAATTACTTTTAGGATAAGTTGAATTACTTTCATTCAAAGGCTGATAATGAAAATGTTTCTGAAATGCTGTAGTAACCAAAAAGGACTCAGCATATAAAGAATCTCAGAAATGAGACTTTCTTTCAGTCATCTAAGCCAATCTCCATATACCTACTCAATGTTTAAATACCAACAACACATTTCCCACTGGTTCCCAAGCCTCTTTACAAACCATTCCAGTAATGATAAACTTAGTATATTCCTAGGCAACCAACTTCATTTGTAGTTTGAAATACAGAAAAAAATATTGCCATTCTAATACTTGCATATAGGTATATTGGGATTTCCACATGCTAGTTTAAGTTATACTCCCAGAAGCTACTATATTTCTAGTTTTAAAACTATGGGAAACTGTAGGAATCCTTCACAACCATCCCAGGTTACTACTCGGAGGCAGGCAGGCAAAGGAGAAACATTATTGTAAGGTTTATTAGAGGGGCCATAACTCCCTGGGAGAGGGAGCATATGGCTTACCCCTATCCAAGTTGCAAATCAGTCTGGGAGAGGAAGTGACAGCTGAAGTGAGGTAAATGCTTGGGCAGGTGGGTCTGGGCAGAGAGAGGAAGTGGCCAGCTGTGTGGTAGGAACTGTAGGGCTGCAAGAAGCTCAGGTCTGGGTGGAGCTGAGGACCAAAGGTAAGGAAGGGTTATACTAACAGGAACATTAGGAGAAGAGGACAGAGATTAAGAAATGAAAATAAATACACTAAGAAAATAAGGAAACAGAGGGAAATGCTTTACTTGCTTTTTTTTTTGTCTATTCCCCATTCACTGCTGAGGCCACTACTTTCGCAGAATTTTATCCATCTAAGGTTATTCTCAGACTGCCATTTGAAGAATTAAGTCTTTATTATTTTCCTAGCAGGTAAGGAAACATCACTAATATGGGAGTTTACACTTGCTTAAACAGACATGCACGATGGTAAAGAACTATATGTGACAGTATACAATTAAACACAAATTAGATATGAAGGTTTTCACTTGCTTAAACAGACATGCACGATGGTAAAGAACTATATGTGACAGTATACAATTAAACACAAATTAGATATGAAGGTTTTTGAACTGCATATTAAAGAATGGGAACTGTACTTTGGTTCAACTGGCCATCCCTTTCAACCTGGCATTCCAAAAACCAAAGCTCTCCCTCTTGAACAATAGACAAAACCGGACCTCAATACTAATGAGTCATCTGACATTCCGGTTTACACTGATGCCATCAGGGTCCAACAAGGAGTTCCTGGTGAATGTAAGGCAAGGAACAATTAAACCCCTCTAACAAGATGACAAGGTTTCAATAGCTCCTAATATTCTAGCAGGAAAACGGGAGTATGTGTCCTAAGTAGGGGGGCAAAGGCTATGTATACTTTCATCCTCAAAATTAGGGCCCTGGGGACTAAAAAATAAGAGGTAACTGGTTCCCTTGCTATTCAAGAGTGCTGACCATAGTTCTAATGTTGTGACTAAGGGGAATGTCTTTAATTGGGTGTTATGGGATTAATTCACATAGAGACTAATGTTAAAAGTTTGAAGAAAAATAAAATAAAATAAAAGGGGAAACTGAGATAAAATGCCTTTTCCAAAGTGTATTGCTTAAAAGCACCTGCTTTGGCCTAGTGGCTTGGCTCTTGTTAAGGAAAAGAGGAACTGCTTTGGGATAAGAAAGAATTTTTGAAATGTAAGGTCTTTGTTTTCAACTAATTTCTTTACAAGATAGAATTAAGACACACCCCAGACTGTTCAAGAAATAGCAGAGGATGTGGGTATATTTTGAGATTACTTGTACTCAGTTAATCTTATTTCAGAATCACCTTATGTAAATACATTTCTGTTCGGTTTTTAAAAAGAGGTAGAGCTGAGTAAGAACTGCACCAGCACGCACGTGGTATTCAGGTTAAGGGGTAGGTTTATTCAGTAGACCTGATGGGACCAGGCAAGGTTGGCACTCCACGTGGCTGGGAAAGGCCTGGGAATGAGAGAGAGCTGGGAAAGAGAGGAAAGAGAGAGGAAAGAGCACATTGCAAAAGGCCGTCAGAACTGTGGGTATTCCTCAGAGCAAAAAGGGAAGAACAAAAAAAGAAAAAAGAGGAAAAAAAAAACAGAGAAATCCCAGCTATTCTGACTTTAAGCCTTTATCCGAGTCACGGCCTTTTGCGAACCCGTCTTTCTGCGGCGGAATCAGCGCATAATTTCAGGCTCTCTTTGCTCTCTCTCTGCCATTCATGTGCAACTTTCTACCCTTTTTTTCTACAACTTTTTGGCTTGTGCCTTGAAGAGTGCGACGCTGTCTGGGTCCCAGGGACCCCCCCTCTAGGTTCCCTCTCAAAGGCTAGCCAATGTGCTCTTTCCTCTCTTTCCCAGCTCTCTACTGTTCTTACCCCTCTCTCTGCTCTTTTCTAGCTCTTTCCTCTCTTTCCCAGCCACGTGGAGTGCCAACCTTGCCTGGCCCCAGCATGTCTACTGAATAAACCTACCCCTTACCTGAATACCACGTGGGTGCGGGTGCAGTTCTTACTCAGCTCGACCTCTTTTTAAAAACCTAACAATTTCAAGCCTGCTCTGTGAGCTACTTGGCAGATTTTGGGCTGATGGCACACCTTTCCTCACAGAAGTAAAGTTCACCTTGCTGAGACCAAGGGGGGGGGGGGTGGAGAGACAGGGACAACGACACTTTTTATTTTTTATTGTAAAGATGCTGTAGCAAGGGGTTATGGTTACATGAATAAGGTAATGAATAGTTTTGGTTTTTTTTTTTTTTTGGTCAGTCGTGGGGCTTGAACTCTGGGATTGGGTGCTATCCCTCAGCTCTACAGCTCAAGGCGAGCACACTACCGCTTGAGCCATAATGCCACTTCCGGTTTTCTAGTGGTTTATTGGAGATAAGAGTCTCATGGAGTTTCCTGCCTGGGCTGGCTTTGAACTGAGATCCTCAGATCTCAGCCTCCTGAGTAGCTAGGATTACAGGCATGAGCCACCAGCACCCAGCTGGTAATGAATACACTTCTTGTTGAGCATTATTACTATAGTAGGAAGACCCCTACTCAGGCAGGTAAGCCCACCTAATCATCCGGAGTGACAGAGCCCACTGCAACAAAGTTGTTAACAAAGAAGCAACTTTATTGAGAAGGTTCCTACACTGACCGGCCAGAGCCACAGCACAGGCTCAGGTGGCTGATAGTGAAGTAAGCCCTGAGAGGAGACTCCAGCTGGTACAGCTTCTTTCCAGGCTTTGCCTTTGTTTTAGGGATTTTAGAAAAGACCTTTAAACAGGTTAACTAGACCTTGGCTCCACCCAGCCCAGTTCCCAGAATGAAAAAAAACAAAAAAAATGAATCTGGTCCCTCTCCCCTGAACAACCTAACCCACCCTTGATTGTTGAGTTAAAAGACTGACCCATAAAACAGAGAGGTTGTAATATGGCTCCAACTGGTGACACCACATGCTTATGGTAAACCCTGCCTTTTGCACATGCTTACAGTAAACTCTGCCTATTGGCCACCAGCATGTGGTCTGGTATGACTGTACAATCCTTTGTGTATGTTCCGATCCCACTGGTCACCTGCTCTTGACCAGGCTCCACCTCATGGATTTTGCCTTTAAAAACCAAAGAATGGGGGCTGTTCGGGGTTGCAATATCAGCTGCCAAGCCTGTGCTGCGGCCCTGGCTGGTCAGTGTAGGAACCTTCTCAATAAAGTTGCTTCTTTGTTAACAACTTTGTTGCAGTGGGCTCTGTCACTCCAGATGACTAGGTGGGCTTGCCTGCCTGAGTAGGGGTCTTCCTACTACAGTTACCTTCTCCTTTTTTTTTTCTCCTATTATCTCTTCCCTCCCTCACTCCCCCTCCCAAGTTGTAAAGTTCATTTCTAACATAGTGTTTTATGAGTTTCACTGTTGCCATGGGTCATCCTGTGTTTTTGTTTCAGCATTTTGCTATTCTCCTTCCCTTGATCAAATTAGATAAATGTATATACAAGATGCAAGGTATCAAAATCAAATACAGTGACAACAGAGGATATATCATAGAGGGAAGAACATAAAAAGAAATAAAAAATTCACATAATACATTAAAAACAACAACAAAAAAACCCTCTTGTATCCATTATCTTGGGGTTCATTTCACTTAGCATCATCTTATATGGTCATATGTACATACTTTTTGAGCTTTTCTGCTATCTAATAAGATTATCCTAGATGTATACTAATTATTGCAAATAAGGAGAAGCATGGGACCTATATTTCTTTGGGTCTGGCTTACTTCACTTAATGTGATTTTTTTTTTCCAAGTATCCATTTCCTTACAAATGGTGTGGTGTCATTCTTTCTGATGGAAGTATAGAATTCCACTGTGTGTGTGTGTATACATATATACATATGTGTATATATACATATGTGTATATATACATATGTGTATTCTTGATCCATTCATCTACTGAGGGTCATCTGGATTGGTTCCATTGGTTCCATTCATCATATCTTAGCTATGGTGAATAATGCTGCAATAAATATAGCTGTGCTGGTAGCTTAATATGGCCGTTTGTTTATAATTTTGATAGAAGAGTTAAATGGCCAGAGAAGCATAGTAACAAAATTATTCTGAATGTGTCAAGAAAAATAAAGTTAGGGCTGGCAATGTGGCTTAGTGGTAGAGTGCTTGCCTAGCATGCATGAAGCCCTGGGTTTGATGCCTCAGTATCACATAAACAAAAAAACCAGAAGTGGTGCTGAAGCTCAAATGGTACAATGCTATGAGTTCAAGCCCCAGGACTGGCTAAAAAAAGAAAACAAAATGTTAAGAGCGTTGAGAACATCAAGAGTAAGCTAAAGTCCTGGAGACAAGGTAAGGCAACCGAAGAATTAATAGTTACTTGAAGCCAGGTGCTAGTGGCTCAAGCCTATAATATTAGCTACTTAGGAGGCTGACATCTGAGGATGGAGTTTTGAAGGTAGCCCAGGAAGGAAAGTCCATGAGATTCTTATCTCCAATTAACCACCAAAAAGAGTCATAAGTACAGCTGTGACTCAAATGGTAGAACACTATTCTTGAGTAAAAAAGCTCAGGGACAGTGCCCAGGCCCTGAGTTCAAGTCCCAACCACATATGCACATGCATGCTCACATATGTATGCATATGTGGCTCAACTGGCCTAGCGGTTTAAGGCCTAGCAATGTCAAAAAGTAAACACAAATAATTTTTTAACACAAATAAATTTTAAAAAGCATCATAAAGAATAACCAGGTTTTAAGACTAATGACATTATTTTATTGTCTATCAAATTACAAGTAAGATAAGAACACAGGGAAAAATACTAACACTGTACTTTATAAAGCACTATACTGTAAATGGAAAATACAATGTCATAAATATATTTTTAAAAAATAAAATAAAAATGTCTCACATTACTATCACTATAGTCACAATTCCCATTGAAGCTTAATAAACTAATTTCAAAAATCCTTTTTCCTGTTTCCATATGAATCATAGATTAATTCTGATATTCCTCTCTATTCTACTGTTACATAAGGTTTTAGCTGGGGGAAAAAAATGGGAAAAAACTGATAGTCATAACCACTCCTTTTTCTTTTTCTTTCTGAGTGACATCTGTCACTCAGTTAACCATCAGCTTTCTTTATCAAGCAATTTCCATAAAGAAATATTTTTAATTATTTCACAAGTTATTAAACACAAATAAATAGAAATGTAACATAAGAATTGAGATTCTAATGTCTTGAAATCAGCCTAGCTGCCTAATTCCAGCTTCAGAATACACAATTTAATTTGGATTCTAGAGGCCAGAGGAGGTGGCTTATACCTCTAATCCCAGCTACTGAGGATGCAGAGATCAGGAGGATTTCCAGTTTGAGGTCAGCTAAGACAAAAAGTTTGTGAGACCCAGTCTCAATCAAAAACGATGAAGCTCAAGTTAGTGGTCCTAACTACTTGGGACACATAAATAGCTACTTGGGACATAGTCCAAGTGGACTATAGCAAAAATTGGAGACTACTAGAAACATAAACCAGAAATGAATGGTACAGTATCTAACTAGGAAATAGAAGACCCTAAGTTCAAACACTGGATTTCTATTCCTTCCCCATATCTACTATTTACATCTGGCATGGGTCCTATATGTAAGTGCCCTGGCTTCTAGCATGGTAGGCTCAGGAGCCATGACAGACAAGAAACTGTGGAAGAAAATAAAGCAAGCATATAAAAAAGATACACAAATACCACAAGCATTGCAATCATACTTCCTCTTCATCATCTTCTTTCAACCATGACTGATTGAATACAGGGCCTGAACTCAATCCCACCTCAAGTCTGACCTGTTCTGCTTTTCCATCAACCTTCAGCTGTTGTGTTGTACTGCAGGAAGTTAGCTCACTGTTCCCCACTTCATTCCTACCTGAACCATATCCTGTCATGAGTTTGAAGCTAGCCTGAGCAGGAAACTGTGTGAGACTCATCTCCAACAGTCTACTCAAGTGGTAGAGCATTTGCCTTGAGCACAGTGCCCAGGCCCTGAGTTCAAAGCCCCAAGACTGGCAACAAAACATAGATAAACAAACAAGCATACAGCTGGGGGAAACAATGGCTCATATCTGTAATCCTACTCAGGAGGCTGAGATTTAGAAGACAGATGTACAAAGACAGCCCAAGCAGTCCTTTCTGCATGAAAAACTCCATCTTAAAAATAACCAAAAACAGTTGGTGTGGAAGTGTGACTCAAGTGATAAGAACATCAAGCAAGCAAGCAAACTCTAAGTTCAAGAAAGAAAATATGGGTTACAATATCACTTGCTAAGTAACCCTGAGGCTATAATCTTTATCACTAGTTACATTATACAAACACACATATAATCAAGAATTAAAAAATTATTTGATTGCTAGACTGGGCTTGAAGATTAAATCATGTTCCCATATTTAGTAATAAACTATTTTACATAACCAAAACTAAGTCTTAGTTTTGAAAATGAGAAACATAATTATCATGGTGATAGGGGGAGTAGAGGGAGATACAGAGTGTAGTAAAAATTATTTCTCTCTCATCAGTAAATACCTCTCAAACATTTTTCTTTTTGCAGGTCCTGGGGCTTGAATTCTGGGCCTGGGCACTGTGCTCAAGGCAAATGCTCTACCACTTGAGTAGACTGTTGGAGATGAGTCTCACACAGTTTCCTGCTCAGGCTAGCTTCAAACCACGATCCTCAGATTTCAACCTCCCAAGTAGCTACGATCACAGGTGTGAGCCACCATCACCCAACCCAAACAAATAGCATCTTATACATGTGAATATGGAAGAGTAAATCATGTCTTAATTATAAGTTTTCCAAATCTGAATAAAGAATCTGAGTAAACTGGAATGGCCTTCAAAAGACAGCCATTTCAAGGTGCTTGTCCTGGAGAGATCTGACTAGAAATTGGCACAAAGGAACTTTCTAGGGTAGAGAAAATGAAGCATCTTAACCATGGTGCTAGTCACACAGCAGAAACATTAAGACTTATAAAATGCACTGAAACCTATGAACCATTCTTTAAAAAGTAATAAATGATCTGAACGCTGATGGCTTATACTAGAGTCAAGGTTCAAAGCTAGCCTAGGCAGAAAGCCCATAAGACTCACCTCTAATAAACTACCTCAAAAAAAGTGAGGGGCTGGGAAGGTGGCTCAGTGGTAGAGCGCTTGCCTTGCATGCTTGAGGCCCTGGGTTCGATTCCTCAGCACCACATAAGCAAAAAGAAAAAAACCGCAGTGGCGCTGTGGCTCAAGTGGTAGAGCACTAGCCTTGAGCTGAAGAGCTGAGGGACAGCACCCAAGCCCAGAGTTCAGGCCCCACGACCGGACTCAAAACAAAAAAAAAAGGTGAAAGTAGAGTTGTTGCTCAAGTGGTACAGCACTAGCCTGGAGTAAAAAAGAGTTCAGAAACAAGCACCTAAGCCCTGAATTCAAGCCCCACAAACCAGCATTTTAAAAAAAAAAAGTAATCAATGGTAGAACTACTTAAAGATAATAAAAATAGGGGCTGGGAAGGTGGCTCAGTGGTAGAGTGCTTGCCTTGCATGCATGAGGCCCTGGGTTCAATTCCTCAGCACCACATAAGCAAAAAGGAAAAAGCCGGAAGTAGCGCTGTGGCTCAAGTGGTAGAGCACGAAAGTATGCTTTAGAAGTTCTTTGAAATGCTTACTTTAACTAAATAAAATATTAAAATAAAGCTTTTTGAATGAATACATAAAATCGTTTTTAAAAAAAGTAATAAGCCAGTCCTAGTGGCTTACATCAGTAATCCTACTCAGGAGGCTGAAACCTGAGGACTGAGGTTCAAAGCCAGTCCAGGCAGAAAAGTTCCTGAGGCACTTATCCCCAATTAACCACTAAAAAACCAGAAGTGGTGCTGTGGCTCAAAGTGGTAGAGCACTAGCTTTGAGCAAAAAGGCTCAGAGATAGCACCCATGCCCTGAATGCAAGCCCCATGACTGACCAAAAAAAAAGTAATGAAATGAATGATATACCAAGATACAGAAATGGACAATAAGGAACTTACCTAGCACCATAGGAAATAAGAAAGACATGCTCAGATATAAACAAGAAGCAACTTCAATAGATAACTGATGTGATTTATCTAGAGATCCACCTCAAAATGCCTTATTATCCAACACTACTACAAACTAGTAATTATTTTTGTTAAATTTCTCAATTTATTGATTTATTGGTACACTTGGTAAATAATTTATCATAAAAGATTACTATAAGCTACATTGCTTAACATCAGAATTATATTCAAAGCAGTAATATTGAAGGTTCTATATAACGAGCAAATAGACTAGTAACTAATCTACAAAGTAGACAGTATTACTATGCTTTGCTCTCCAAAATCAGCCTAGGGAAAAAGCTCAAGACTCTATCTGAAAAATAAAGCAGAAAAGTAGACTGGCAGTGTGGTTAAGTAGTTGAGTGCTCGCAATGAGCAAAAATTGCTAAGCAAGAACACAAAGTCCTGAGTTCAAGCCTTGGTACCAATATGGAGGAGGGGAGGGAGTTATGGGGAAGAGATAGAGATAGAGGAGGAAAAAGAGAGGATAGAAAGAGAAGCTAGAAGACCATGGGCAACTGTTTGTTTATATTTCATCTCCTTGGAACAATTGTTAAACAACAACAGTAACTGTAAATATTCACAGGAACCATCACAAAAATAATGGACAGCTCATATCTATGAGTGTTTTAACGTAACTAACACACTATAATTTGATTTCTGAATATATCCTAGTCTCATTTCTTACGGCACACCTGAAAGTGAAGCTCTGTTAGGTAAGAAGCCAAGCAGGTCATAAGCACTAATAATAGTCTTCCATTCTAAAATAATAATTTCAGGGGCTGGGGAGGTGGCTCAGTGGTAGAGCGCTTGCCCTGCATGCATGAGGCCCTGGGTTCGATTCCCCAGCACCACATAAGCAAAAAGAAAAAAGCCGCAAGTGGCGCTGTGGCTCAAGCTGAAGAGCTGAGGGACAGCACCCAGGCCCAGAGTTCAGGCCCCATGACTGGACCCAAAATATAAATAAATAAAATAATAATTTCAAGAAAATGACAAATGAAACCAATGTCCAAATATAATTTCAAATACTGTACACTACACTACCTGTTTTTGAAATGTGTGTGTATGTGCGTGTGTATGTCCATGTGCACATGCTGGTACCAGGACTTGAAGTCAAGGCTTCACATTCTATACTCAAACTGCCCACTATTTTTCCTTGTTATTATTTCCTAAACAAAACAGTATGACAACAATTTGTCTAGCATTTACACTGCATTCAATATCTCAATAATCTAGGGTTAATTAAAAGGGCAAAAGATTTCTATAATCTGAAGGTAGATTAATTTAAAAATACAGAAAAAAGAATATGCAGAGGCTATATGCAAATATTAGGCCAAATAAAAGGCACTGAAGCATCCAGGGATTTTGGTATCTGTCAGGGTCCCCAAAATAATCCTTTTTGGATGCCTTTGTGCATATTTATACACTTAAGTACTTGATACTGGCTAAAAACAACTTCACAGGAGGATAAGAAAAACATATAATTTTACTGTGAATTACAAAGTAAGGCCAATAAAGGTGATTGTTTTAAATGTGCAGCCAATCTTACAGATTATGAGGATCTAAGTTGCAAACGCATAGACAAGGCTGAATCCTAAAAACTTTTGTTCACTGTATAATCTACCAGCTTCTTTAGACTCTGTCTTAATGTCAGAACACTCCTATAAAAAAAAAAATCCTTCAAGTCAATTTTAGGCAAGTAGTGATTTTTATTTTTTCTTTCTCTCCACCAATAGGAAAATAAACTATGGAGGTACATTTGAACACAAGAATAAAAAAAAGACCTGGGAAGGTGGCTCAGGGCTTGCCTTGCATGCATGAGGCCCTGGGTTTAATTCCTCAGCACCACATAAACAAAAAAAGCCAGAAATGGTGCTGTGGCTTAACTGGTAGAACGCTAGCCTTGAGCTGAAGAGCTGAGGGACAGTGCTCAGGCCAAGAGTTCAGGCCCCACTACCGACAAAAAATAAAAATTAAAAAAAAAAAAAAAAAAACCTTTAGAGGTCGTAAGTACGTTAGGCTAAAAAAAGGGACTTAAAACTGACTTCATTATAGACACACAAAGAAATATCTGTGAATTAACAAGTGAAGTAACATTCAAATTTTTTACCTGGCATATGTTTAGTATAGTTGTTTTCAATGTTTATACTAGAGAGGGGTTTAAATATTTTTAAGTCATTTGAAAACAATTTAATAATTTCTTCTCAGGGTAATGTTTACCTGTATCTGTTCCGGTGTCCATTGGTCTAGGTTGACTGACTTGACTCTGGATATATGAACCCCAAGATTTCTATGAATTCCAGCACATCTGATGCAAATAAATACACCAATATTCCAGGAAGCCCATCTGGGACCTAATTAAGGAAAAGAAACAATGGGAAAATGTATTAAAAATAAAAAGTAAACATGGCAGAATTTAAGAAGCATTCTGTTTTTTTATACAATTACAATGTAAGTTTAAAAGAAGTCACATGCTCAGCTTTTTAAATGATACCAGAAAGAACTTGGAAAAATGATATATCTTAACTATAATGAAAGGCTATCAATGAACTTTCCAATAACCTTAAACATTTTATTAATTTCACATTCCTAGAAACTTTTCCATATAAATGTTTTTTACTCAGCATAACTGAACCAACAGTAGTATATGCCAAGAGTAAAAAGAAAGCTGTTTCTGTCTTTTTGTCAGTCATGGGGCTAAAACTGAAAGTTGTTTATTAAATATATAAAATATGACTTAAGCCAAGTGCAGTGACTTACACTTGGAAACAAATGTAGCAGTGGTACTCACTAGACACTATGTTGAAAATGAACTATACAACTTGTGGGTGGGATGTAAGGGAAAAACTGGGAGAAAGCAAAGAAAGGAGTGACTATGTCCAGAAAGAAATGTACTCATCACCTGAGTTATGAAAATGTAACCCTTCTGTATATCACCTTTAAAATAACAACCAAGAAAAAAGGTATTATTTAAGCCAGGTACTGTGACTTACAGTTGTAATCCTAGCTACTTGGCAGTGAAAATCAGGGGGAATTACAAATCTAGACCTGCTATAGTATTCAATATCATCTGTAGTAAGAAAACTGGCTGTATAATAAAAAGCCTCTAAATCTCATGACTTAAGTCCAAAACACAGCTTCTTTGATTCTCAAAGTTCTGATCTGTTTATATTTGTTTATACATACATATATATATATATATATGTATATATTAGTTTTTAGTCAATTTTGTCATCCTTCCTTTTAGGAATAAAGACTTCTGAGAATTAGGTAGAAACATGGCTGCCCAGACAGAGAAACCTGTTATTTCTCAGTCTCCTTTGAAGCAAAAACTATGGCCTCAAAAATAACAGTAAAAATGATGTGTTTGGGCTGGGAAGGTGGCTCAGTGGTAGAGTGCTTGCCTCGCATACATGAGGCCCTGGGTTCGATTCCTCAGCACCACATAAGCAGAAAAAGCCGGAAGTGGCACTGTGGCTCCAGTGGTAGAGTGCTAGCCTTGAGCTGAAGAGCTCAGGGACAGCACCCAGGCCCAGAGTTCAGGCCCCATGACCGGCAAAAAAAAAAAAAAAAAAAAAAAAAATGATGTGTTTTGCTATTACCCAAATTAGATCTACGTTCCCTGGGCCTCTTCCCTATTTTCATTAGCTAGAAGACAATAAAGAAACAAATCGCTGAAGAAGACAACCTGATACCCACACTGGACAGTACATCTCCCTAGTGATATGAAAAAAAAGCAACTTGACCTATTTAAGTCCCCCAGTATATTGGGAACAAAAATTTTTTCCTTAACAACAGCTAAACCTATAGTCTACCTAACTCAATGTAAATTACAATTACATGTGGCTGCAGGAATGTACCAGAGTTACTAATTTCACAGCCAAAATTCTAAAACCCAAAAATAATAAAATATAATTCATCAAAATAAATTCTAGAGTCAATTTAAATAACCAAATTGTATATAAATTATCTATTTTGATCAAGTATTAAACAAAGAAGATATAACAGATTATGCCTACAATGAGCTTCAAGACTTGTTAAATTAGATCATAGCTATAAGGTAAGTGTAACTGGTATAGGAACATAGAACCTGACAAGATGAATGTTCCCAGTGGTTGGTTAGTACAGGCTTTCTAGAGTCAATGGTATTGAAGATGATTACTAAAAGACAGGTATAGTAATACTAAGTAAAGAATGGATCAGGCATAGGAAACATCCTAGGTAAAATGGACAGTATTTCTACCATCTTGAAGAAAAATTAGGGAACATCCAGACCATTGGCCAAATATGGCCATCAAAATCATTTGGTGCATATTTGGGCAGATATTTAATAAGTCTTGTCAGCTGCCAATGGCCTGTCTGCCTGTATTATTTTGTAGCAATATCCTAATGGCCCTTAAGAAAAAAGGCTCCACCTTTGTGTGTAGAAAAATAATATATATATACGTATATATATATATATATATAGAGAGAGAGAGAGAGAGAGAGGTGCTTATTACTAAGTTTCTTCTATTCAAAAGTTGTTTTGCTTGTTTGATGTTTTGATGAATATAAGCAGTACCTAGAATTTGTATAATACCAAGTAGTTAATACAGATACAAATGCCTGTATTATGTGTGCAAACTCTAGAAAGTGAAAAATTCACTAGTGAAATATAACTCTTGCTATGTCTAAATAGTGTGTGTGTGCACAAACGTGCTCATCCACAGGCACACAAATGTACAAACCCATAATGTGATATTATGCACACTTGGTAAGAAGTTATTATGAAAAATACAACTGGTAACATGGTGAAGACTGCTTGTAATATTAGCTACCCCAGAAGGCAGAGATGGGAAGGATCCTGGTTCAAGAACATCCCTGGCAAAAAGTCAGGAAGAATATAATTCAACGAATAGGCCTGGGGTAGTAGTTCTTTCCTGTACTGCTAACTACTTGAGGCACAGGTTGAAAAATCAAGATTCAAGGTTGGCCCAGGGGAAAAACAAAGAGACACCATCTGGAAAATAAAATGCCAAGTTAAAACTTCAGTAACTCAATCCCTCAAACTGAACAAGAGGTAATAAATTTGTAGGAATGTAAGCTAGTACATTCTTTGTGAAACACAGTAAGAAGAATTTTCAAAACTTAAAAAGAGCTACCATATGATCCAACAACCAAAAAGAAATGAAAACAACTTATAAATATAGATGTACTCCCATGTTTACCACAGCATTGTTCTTAATAGGGAAGATATAGAAACACCTGAGTGACTACAGAAATCATCTCCTTATGAATATATCAAATTATATTTTATAACTTAAATATATAGTATAAAAAATAACTACCAAAATTGCATTACACTAATACATTTTTATTATCAGGTTTCATTTCTATGTTCAAGCTATTCTAATTTTTTAATAAATGTTTTATTTGATCAAGGCAACAAGAACAGGCAAAATACAGTCAATAAATTTCAGAGCTGACTTTAAACACAATTCTGCCTACCATGCGTTTTAAACTCTCTCTCAATCTTTCTCTCTGTATGTATGTGTGTGTGTGTGTATATACCACACATATATAATTTTTCAATATAATACTAAAACAAGCCCAGCACCAGTGGCTCACACCTATAATCCTACCTACTCAAAAGGCTGAGATCTGAAGATCACAGTTTCAAGTTAGCCTGAGCAAGAAAGTCCATGAGACTCCTATCTCCAATTAACCACCAAAAAGTAGTAAAGCACTATCCTTTAGAAAAATAGCTCAGGGAAAGCATCCTGAGTTCAAAGCCCTAGAACACACACACACACACACACACACACACACACACACACACACACACACACCTCACAATGCACACAACCCTGAAACAACATAGTCTTTATTTGATTAAATATAAAACAATATAAAATGATTTATTTCATTATTTTAGTTTTAGTATCTTTACACTATTATACAAAGGGTTTCAACATGTTAATGAGTCAATGCTTCCTGATCAGTGTCACTAATTCATCATTGTCCCTAATCTACTTCAACCCCACCCATCTCAAGTTAAAATCCTTATTTAATATTATAAAAGTTCATCAGCATTTGTTACCAAAGTAATAAATCATTGTGTCATCAGTAATTCTTGAAAATTCCAAGATCACTGTAACTGGACACATTCAGACAAGAAATGAAGTTTATTTTGCTAAACTTAAATTAAGCTTAAAAGTTCCATGTTTGTAAGATAAAATTATGATTATGATAAAATGCCACAAATATGAATCCCAATAAAAATTATTATTGTTATTGAGTAGACTGCTGAGTTAAATACAATCCAAACAAAATAATTCAGAGAACAGTGAGATTCTCAATTTGAGATTAACAGTGAACGCCATCTGGTGGTACAAAGTTTAAAATCTTTTCGTATTTGTTTAAAAGTATTAAACACCAACAAGGTTACATAACTTTTAATTATGAAACTATTTCAGATGCAGAGAAGAGCAAAACTACTAATACAATTTAACAAAAGCTATGAACTCATTTTAGCCTCTATTTGAAACAGATTCAAGTATTTTTATCAGATCACTGAGCAACCAAACAAAAGTATCTCTAAGCAAGTTGAATATAGAGTCATATTTGGTTCCATAAAATCATGAGGAAAGATAAGTTCAAAAATGCATTAGCAATCTGGGCTCATGCTTGTTATCCTAGCTACTTAGGTTGAGATCTGAGGATCATGATTTAAAGCCAGCCTAGCCAGCCTCAGACAGTGCCCACGTCTAAACTTTAAGCCCCCATGACAAAAGAAGGAAGGGAGGAAAGGAAGGAGGGCACGAGGGAGTATTATCAGCTGGACTCCTGGTGGCTCAGGCCTACAATCCTATATTCAGAAGGCTAAGATGTGAGGATTACAGTTCATAGCCAGCTTGGACAGGAAAGCTCATAAGATTCTTGTCTCCATTTAACTACAAAAAGCCAGAAGTAGAGCTGTGGCTCAAGTGGTAGAACACTAACTTTCAGCACAAAAAGCTCAAAGATAGCCATCAGGCCCTGAGTTCAAGCCCAAGACCAACAAACACACAGACACAGACACAAACAGACACACACACACACACATACACACATTATCAATAAATTATCTTCATTACAAGTAAGGGTCTACTGGTTTTTTAATTTTTTTAAAAATCTACTTGGAGAAAAGGCATTTTACCTTACTGAATGCAAATATGTACAACAACTCAGGCACAAGAATGAAAGAACACTAAGAAAGACAAAAGTGGATTACTGCTATTCAGTCAGAAGTGAATAATGAATTGGATTACTGCTATTCAGTCAGAAGTGAATAATGAATCGTTTTTAAGAATTAGGTTTTTAAAATCACAGCTAATGAACAGTCCATTACTTGTCATCACTACAGATATGTAATATTATGATAGTAAATGTCACTCAAATCATATACACATATTCATGGGGTTATGTGCTGACTCACCATGCTGTTTTTTTTCTCAATCTGAGACAAAAGAAGTTTAAGAATAGGCAGAGGGCTGGGAAAGTGGCTCAGTGGTAGAGCGCTTGCTTTGCATGCATGAGACCCTGGGTTCGATTCCTCAGCACCACATAAGCAGAAAAAAAAGCCGGAAGTGGTGCTGTGGCTCAAGTGGTAGAGCACTAGCCTTGAGCTGAATTGCTGAGGGACAGTGTTCAGGCCCACAACTGGACCTGGGGGCGGGGGGGGGAGGGGAGGGGATAGGCAGAATCACATTGTTCTGTGAGTTTAAACTACCTAAACTTTGTTTTCCTTATCTATAAAACATTGTTGTAAATAGAACACACATAGAAAGTATTAGCACATAGAAAGTATTAAGTTATATAATAAACATAAAACACCATATCTAGCACATGGTAAGCTCTTGAGAAATAATAACTTAAACATAGTAACTATCTTCACCTAGAAATTAGCTTAATATTAAAAATTTTATTTCCACTTTTTATATGTTCCTTGTATCTACCAGTTGAGCACAATCATGCCTTTGCTTATCATGTCAGTCTTCCCTATAACTTTTTGAATTTCTACAAGTCAGTGACAATGGTGTATGTGTGCTTAATTGGAGATAAGAGCCTCATGCACTTTCCTGCCCTGGCTGGCTTCAAACTGTGTTCCTCAGTTGTCAGACTCCTGAGTAGCTTGGATTATAGGCATGGCACCTGGCATCCCTGAATTTTTTTGCTTTTTCGCTCGTCTTGCTCCATAACTTGAGCCACAGCTCCACACCTGACTTTTTGCAGGTTAATGAGATAAAAATCTCAAGGACTCTGCTACCTGAGCTGGCTTCAAACCGCAATCCTGTTTTTGTTTTCATGTCCTTTCTAAAATATTATACTGAGTTCTATTTCTAGCCCAAATAACCCAACTGAGTAAATCAAGTTAAATACCAAACAATGTACATATATAACAACATTTCTGAAGATACCAAAAATCAAGATGATAAATGAAGGAGGTTAGAGCCTACTACATAATGAACTCAGCTCAATGACTACCTAGGAAAGAATTCAGGCCATGGCACAAAGACAAAAACCCAGGAACAGCAAGAGATCTCCCTAGTATGATGAGATGGATCTAGAAGACAACAGAAAACATGGCAGATAAATTTCATATGGTAGCATAATGAGGGTAATACAAGAGAGAAATGCAGAGACATCCACAAACGATCACCCTTGAAATTCAATTGAATACTGATTAGTGTGGAAGTATGAGGAAACAACAGATAACAGAGGAAAATTACCCAAAATAAATAGAGAAAAAAAGCCTTTGCTGGGAGTGGGGGAATGACTTGTTTGAACTCAGCACATCTCACCTGCATGCTGGCTACTTGCTAGGCACACAATATTAGCCTCTTTTAGCTTCCTTTTTTTTTTTCCTTTTAAGGTAAAGTATCACATTTTTACCTTGGAATCCTTCTATCTATGAGAAAGCTCATAGCTGAGATCACAAGTTCATTCTACTAACTCCAACTTAATGGCTGAAATGAGGGTCTCAGTAACATTTTGCCTGGGCTGGTCTCAAACCAGGACCCCCATTGTCTCCCCAGTCTCTGTTTCCTGAGAAGGTGAGGAAACCATTATATGCCTGAAAATAGAGGGAAAAACTTAATGCTGAAAATAAGGAGAAATGTCTCATCATCCAATCTAGAGACTCTCATCATTCATGGATCTTTGCATGTAGTACTGAGAAGAATTTTTTTAAACCAATAATGGCAAAAATTGACTATTTTTTTAACCAAAAATGGCAAAAAATACTGCTAGTTTCATCTAATAAAGCACACAAGTAAGATCCAAGTCAGACTGCTACTAAATTTAATTGCTGCCAAGGGGGGGAAAAAAACTATCAATGTCCAAAACGAACTTTACAACTTTGGTGGGGTGGGGGGAGGGGAGGAGGAGGATTGGGTGGGGAAGCAGGAGGGGGGGGAGGATGGAAAGGGATGGGAAGGGGAAACAAAGGAGGAGGCTACAATGCTTGATAAGAAATGTACTCATTATCTTGCCCATGTAATTATTTTCACAATAAAAAAATAAAAATAAAAAAAGAATTTTAAACATATAAAAAAAAATCTAAAACTAGCCAGGAAATGGTGGCTCACATCTGTAATCTAAGCTACTCAGGAAGCTTAGAACTGAGGATCACAGTTTGAAGCCAGCCAAGGCAAGAAGGTCCATGAAACTCTTATCTCCAATTAAGCGTGTGCACACATGCACACGCACACACGCACACACACATACACTCAAATGGAAGTGGAGCAGTGGCTCAAGTGATAGAGTGCTAGACTTGAGCAAAAAAGCTCAGGGACAGTACCCAGGCTCTGAGTTCAAGCCCCAGGGCCAGTACCAAAATTCACAATATTTTGCATTAAAAGAAAAAATCTACAGAAAAACCAAGCAATGGAAAATGATCACAACTATATCCATACACCACTGGTAGGCAAGAGCATTAATACCATTCAATGACTTGCAGAAATTCAAAAAGTCATAGGAAAGACTGACATGTTAAAAAAAAATTAAAAAAAAAAAAGACTGACATGTTAAGGAAAGGTATGAATGTGCTCAATTAGTGGATACAAGGAACAAACCAAACTGCTTGGTCTTATAATGCTTCAGATAAGAAATACAGTGGACAAGCCAGGCATCAGTGGCTTATATTTATAACCAAAGCTACAGTTTAAAGCAGCCTGGATAAAAGACTTCATCTCCAAAAAGAAAAAAAGCATGGCTGGAGTATGGCTCAAGTGGTAGACCACAAGCTAAGCAAGCAAGCTGAGGAAGAGAGAACAAGGCCCTAGAGTTTAAGCCAATATCATCCTCTCCAAAAAAAGAAATATCTGAAGAATAATTAATTAATTGAAAAGAACAATAATGTAAATTATTTTTATTAAAATATAAATACACACAAGCAAAGTAACATGGTAAAACCCTTGGTATAATTAATATAAACTAAAAACGATGAATGACATGAAAGCAAAATAGGCTCTGTAGGAAGATGAGCACAATCTTGTAAGGTCATTATGCACAAAGGAACAATTACAATGATGACAGATTCTCATTAAAAACAATTCAAACCAGCAGGCACATTTATTGTAAAAGTACTGAAAGTAACATAAAACAAACCTGGAACTAGTGACCATAATGAGTAACTTTGAGAGAAAAAAAGAAGAAATAAAGATTAAAAGTCAATTAAATAGAAAACAAGAAAACAAATAGGGCAAAAGTGGCCCAGACTTGTAATCCTAGCTATACAGAAGCTGAGATCAAGATGGTGGCAGTTAAGAAACCAGCCTGGCGCCAGATGCCAGTGGCTCAGGCCTGTAATCCTACCTACTCAGGAGGCTGAGATCTGAGGATGGCAGTTCAAAGCCAGCCTGGGCAAAAAAGCCCATGAGACTCTTATCTCCAATTAACCACCAGAAACCCACAACTGGTGCTGTGGCTCAAGTGACAGAGTGCTCACCATTAGTTGAAGAGCTCAGGGACAGTGTCCAGGCCCAGAATTCAAGCCCCAAAACCTACAAAAAGAAAAAAAAAGAAAGAAAGAAAGAAACCAGCCTGGGAGAGATTGGAAAGAAGATGACAGGCTGAGTTCACAAGAAGAAACCAGTTTTAGTGTTCCAGTGAAAAATCCAAGGCTACAGTTACACCAAGTGAACCAACATAGTACAGAGAGTTTGGCCAGAGAGGGAAAATTCAGGCATCCTGTTTAAGGAAACAGATTTGAGCCGATGACCACAGTAGTGGCAGTGGCAGCAGCTGTCGCCATAGCAGCAAACAGAGCTTAGGACAAAGGTGCCAGAGACAGAGTGAGAGCAGCTTCTACTCACCTGTGCAAACTGACAAGGAGCAGAAATCTTCATCCTGCTGACCACAGATGGACACAGGTCATGGACAACCCGAAAACCAGTGTTGAGTACCCCACAAGACATTCCCATTCCTTCTCACAGAACAGTACTAGGAAGGTAGCCCTTTCCTCCCCACTCAAGAATGTATCTTTGATATGGCAAAGACTGGGCCTCATCCTTCATTGTGTGCATACTTAATTCAGACATCAATTACTTAATTTGCAATTTCTCAACCGTAGTTCCCCTTATTGTAGTATTATTCCTTTATACTCTTGGTGAGAGTGTAAACTTGTTCAACCACTCTGGAACGAAGTATGGAGATTCCTCAAAAGACTCCACATAGAGCTCCTCTATGACCCAGCAATCCCACTTCTGGGTATTTACCCAAACGATCACAAACAAGACTATACTATTATCACAGTATCATTCACCATAGCTAAGATATGGAACAACCCAGATGACCCTCAGTAGATGAATGGATCAAGAAAATGTAGTATATGTGTTATTTTGCTTGTGTGTATATATACACACACAATGGAATTCTATGTTCCCATCAGAAAGAATGGCTCTACCCCATTTGTAAACAAATCATACTAAGTGAAGTAAGCCAGACCCAAAGAAACATAGGTCCCATGGTTTCCCTTATTAGCAAGAATTAGTATACATCTATGGTAATCTTAACAGATGAGCAGAACAGCTCAATAGCTATATACATATGACCCTATAAGATGATGCTAAGCGAAATCAACTCCAACACATGGACAGAAGAGGTTTTTCTTTGTTGTTTTTGCTCTTAAAGCACTGTGATTTTTTTTTCATTTCTTTTGTAGATTCTTCCCCCTATGGTATATCCTCTGTTGTCACTGTATTTGATTTTGGTACCCTGGTATTATATATATACATATAATTATATATATATTATATATATAATAATTATATATATATATGTTTATTGAATTAGGGAAGGGAAGAGGAACAACAGAATGGTGAGACAAAGGACAAGGGGGAAACCAATGCAACAGCAACATACACAAGATAATATGTTGGAAATGATCTGTACAACTTGGGAACCCCTTCCCTCACTGGAGGGCTGGGGGAGGGCGGGAAAGTAGGAAAAAAATGAGGGAAGGAGTAACAAGTTTGACAAGAAATATATTTATCACCTAACTTGTGTAACTGCAAACCCCCTGTTCATCACTATGACAATAAAATAAAAAGAAACTAGTCTGGGCAAAATGTTTGAAAGTTCCCCAGCTCAACCAGTAAAAAGCTGCACACAGTGGTACATGCCAATTATTCCAGCTGTACAGGGAGTGTAAATATGAGAATTCACAGTCCAGGCCAGCACAAGCAAAAGAGAGTCTGAGAATCTGAGAGGCTCTGAATTCAAACTGCAAATTGTGGTACTAAGAAAACAATGAAGAGGGCTGGGAAGGTGGCTTAGTGGTAGAGCACTTGCCTTGCATGCTCGAGGCCCTGGGTTCAATTCCTCAGCACCACATAAGAAAAAAGCTGGAAGTGGCGCTGTGGCTCAAGTGGTAGAGTGCTAGCCTTGAGCTGAAGAGCTGAGGGACAGCGCCCAGGCCCAGAGTTCAGGCCCCACGACCGGACCCAAAAAAAAGAAAAAAGAAAAAACAATGAAGAAAAAAGCTGATTTGAGTACTTATCAGAGAAATGAAAGCTTATATCCACACAAAAATCTGTACATAAATGTTAACAGCTGCTTTATTTTTAACATGCAGCTAAAACCTTAAACAAGTGAATGGTTAAACCAACTATGGTACACATATACATTTATACATTTATTATAAAAATCTACTTATTAAAAGGGAAAATTATTAATACATAAATGACCCACTCAAGAATTACACTAATATATGAAGTCAACTAAAAATCAAATATTTATGATTCCATTCATAACAGATAGGTTGTAATCTGGCTCCAACTGGTGACTTTACCTATTGGTTACCTGTGTGTGGTCTGGTATGACCATACAATCCTTTGTGTGTGTTACAGTTACTATCCCATTGGTCACCTGTGCGTGACCAGGCTCGACCTTGTGAATTTTGCCTTTAAAAACCTAGTATGTGGGCTGCTCGGAGTCGCAGTATCAGCTCCCGAGCCTGTGCTGAGGCCCTGGCCGGTCAGTGTAGGAACCGTCTCAATAAAGTTGCTTCTTTATTAACAACTTTGTTGCAGTGGGCTCTGTCACTCCGGACGACTAGGTGGGCTTGCCTGCCTGAGTAGGGGTCTTCCTACTACAAGAAGAACTTGAGAAATGGTGCCAACATACTATAGATTCGCTTTTTAAAATCAAAGTGTATTACACAGCTGAGAGAAAACAGGCTCTGATACAATCTGAGTTCAACTTCACACTAGACTTTCCCTTGATTGCATTACAGCTTTGAAAAACAGATTAAATATAGAAATACATTCCCTTCTGGTCCCTTTTACCACCTATTACATTTAATTTTCCTGACTAAAGTCTTGTCTTAAAACTTCATGGTTCTGGTTTTCTCAAGATCTCTCAGAGTCTTAGTGCCTTTGATAATTCTACTTAACTGTGTTGCCTTCCTTCAAATCTTCAACAGCAGCCCACTCAGCAAACAAGCACAGTGTCTTGTCACATAGCTTTAGGAAATATTTGTATGCAAATGACTTCCAAAAAGTAATCACTCCCTTGCATACCTTTCTCCTAAATTTCAGCCTGGGCTCAATAACTGCCTCTAGGAATGCAAAGCATGTCCACTAAACATATGCACAAACCTGTTTACCAGGTTTTCCCTACATGGAATAACTTTGCCCCTTTCTCCTTCAATTCTATTCATTAAAAATTACCCTTTACTAAAAATTACCCTTTACTTTCCCTAGTCTCCAGCTCAGTGATTTTTTTTTTAACTTTCCCTATACTTCTATAGGACTCCATGCTTATACACTTTCCATACAGGTACCCTGAAGGCACTGTTTCCTTAAAGACAGTGTAAGTCCTAAAAGACAGTATAAGTCTACTGTTGTATACCTCTTTGCTAACTAGCAAATAATTTTTTTTTACTTAAAAAATGAACCAGTGGCTATGCCTGTAATCCTAGCTACTCAGAAGGCTGAGATCTTAGGATCACAGTTCAAAAAAGCCAACTCCAGCTGTGAAAACTCCAATTAGCCAGCAAAGCTCAGGAAATGGAGCTGTGGCTCAAGAGGTAGAGCAAAAAAATAGAATAAAAATGCTAAAGGTATCAAGCCCTGAGTTTAAGCGTCAAAACCAGCAAAAACAAAAAAATAAAAAGGGGGGTTGGGGGAGGGGAGGAAAAGAGAAAGGGGAAGGAGAAATTAAAGAAAAAAAGAGGTCAAGGAATAGATTATCAGTCAAGTAAGCCAAGTATCAGACCCTTAGTTCAAATACCAGAACCAGAAATTAAAATTTAAAAAAAAATTGAAAAAGGGGCTGCCGGAGCCCCAGAGACACAGGGGGGCCGCTCGCAGATACCAGGTACCAGTTCGCAGAACAGCGGATTGCCAGGAACAGAGAAACCTACCAGCCGGGATTCTCCACCAGGATCCCACCCCCACCCCTCATTCTCCACCGGAGCGGAGAGGCTCCATCCCGCCAAAGCCGCCCTGCACCAGCAGCATGACAAAGGGACCTGTTGGCAGACCACCCACCAGATCGCGATCGCAACGACCCGGCGGGGGCCGCCCAACCCAGCCCGCAACCACCCCAACTGAACTCGGATTGCAACAACAACTG
>NW_012267388.1:84951-103105 GCF_000151885.1 Dipodomys ordii | reverse complement strand
AAAACAATGGAGGGGCTAACAATGTTCAAGAGGAAGTGTACTCATTACCTCACTCATGTAACTGTAACCCTCTGTATAGTATCTTTACAATAAAAAAAAGCCAAAAAAAATTGAAAAATTGTAACTATCTTATTTTCCCATAATTCTTGCACTATCTAGTCTCAGAATCTGTTCAATTTGATTGTCTACAAAACATTACAAATATAATTTTAGGTGCTTCCTATATAGTAATAAAATAACTGTAAATGTCAAAATGAAGGAAGAGAAAGGGGAGGGGGAGGAGGAGAGAGGAGAAAGGAAAAGGCATAGTTGAGATATTAGTTAAGCTGTACATGTAATGACACAAATGCTCACAAAGAACTCGAGCCAGCAGTGGTAAACATGAGATTTTTAAACTCAGAAGTCCATGCTTTTCAGTATTAATTTTAGTCTACCTCTCAAGGATAATAGCAAAGGAGTAAGTCTATTTACAGTAACAAATTATATAATTACTATTGTTTTTTATACTTATCCCTTAAATTTGTGAAGAAAGAATATATATGCAGTTCAAGACACAAAAACACTGAAAAACAAAAAATTCTTTAAGGGACTAATAAAATCTACAAACACTGCATTCCCCTGATACTTGAGAAAATGTTTACTATACTATATCATAGAAGTAAACTGGTTGGGGCTGGGAAGGTGGCTCAATGGTAAAGTGCTTGCCTTGCATGTCTGAGGCCCTGGGTTCGATTTCTCAGCACCACATAAACAAAAACAAAAAAAGCCAGAAGTGGCGCTGTGGCTCAAGTGGTAGGGCGCTAGCCTTGAGCTGAAGAGCTGAGGGACAGTGCCCAGGCCGAGTTCAGGCCCCATGACTGGACCCCCCCCAAAAAAAAAGTAAACTGGTGACTATTAATTAAGAAAGAAAAAAAGAAAAGCTTTGAGGATCAATAATCTGTTTCAAAAAAAATCCATTTCAGAGAGAGTAAAGGGTGTTGTGCAAAAAAGAAATCATTACCTGATTTATCAAACTGCAAGCCTTCTGTATATCACCATTGTAATAACAAAAAACTTAAAAATTAATGAATTCAGGAGTTTAAAAGAAAAAAAATTTCCAGAGGTAGAACAGGTCCTGGAACTTGAACTCAGGACCTGAGTTTTTTTTTTTTTTGGAAGGTGGGCCTTTGGTGCCAGCCCTGTGGCTGAAATTTGGGGGCTGGGCACTGGCCCTGAGCTTTTTTGCTCAAGGCTAATACTCTACCACTTGACACAGCTCCACTTGTGGGTTTTCTGGAGTTGTAACAGAGTCTCATGGATAGGAGTCTCATGGGTAGGAAACTATCCAGGCTGACTTAGAACCCCAATCTTTAGATCTCAACCTCCTGAATGTCTAGAATTACAGATCTGAGTCACTGGTGCCCAGATCAACTTTCTTTTACTTTTGTTTATGCTTTAACAAACATTCTAGTACTTTTTGCAAAATTTATCACAAGACAATTTTTTTGGATTGGTCATGGGGCTTGAACTCCAGGCCTGGACTCTGTCCTTGAGCTCTTCAGCTCAAGGATAGCACTCTGCTACTTGAACCACAGCACCACTTTGGTTTTCTGGTGGTTAACTGGAGATAAGAGCCTCACAGACTTTCCTGCCTGGGCTGGCTTTGAACTGCAATCCTCAGATCTCAGCAACCTGAGTAGCTAGGATTACAGGTGTGAGCCACCACTGCCTGGCTTTTAAGATAAAATATGAAGATGTTTATAAACAACCTTCTTTTTTAAACTACTCTCCTTTCTACTTACGAATGTATTTCATTAGATACCCATTTGTTAACCCAAAGAACATAAACAACATGCCAACCTTTAAAATATTTAAATTATTGCAAATTTTGTGTTTGAATAAACTGACTTAATAATTCCTATGTAATCACTGCTCACTCTAGATAGTGATTTTATTTGAGGGGAGGGGTAAAATGCTGTAATTACATAGCTATGGTCTGTTTAAAGCATGGAAACTCAAAATTTATCTTCCTTTTTATTGTACAGTGACTGAATAAAATATTTTAAAATTAGGTTACTTTTTAGAATGGTCAAGTGTAACACATTAAAGTATAACCTGACAAAGAAATGTTTCCACAAGACTTGAGCAGCTTACACTCATATTCTCTCTATTGTCATTTGTACAAGTCAGTCAATCAGCCTTCTTGATTTGTCTCATCTTTCTAACCATGAGAACATGAGGCTAACCCAGACATCATACGGATCTCTTAATTGCAAATTTCCTGTAATTCCATAGCTACTAAAACATACACATCGCCCGCCACTGGTGGCTCATGCCTGTAATCCTAGCTACTCAACAGGCTAAGATCTAAGTAACACAGTTCAAAGCCAACCAAACAAGATAGTCCATGAAGATTCTTATCTCCAATTAACCACCAAAAACCTGGAAATGAAACTGGGGCTCCAGTGGTAAAATGCTAAATTTGAGCAAATAAGCTCAAGTACAGCTCCCAGGCCCTGAATTCAAGTCTCAGGATGGGCAAAAAAAAAAAAAGTCAGCAAACTAAAACTCTTTCTAAAACTAAAACTACTTCTTATTCATAGCCTTATAGCTAGAATGCAGGGATGGATGGTTCAAAACCTATAACCAAAACCAGAAAAAAAGGATATTATCTGAAGTGCTATATTCTAATGGTCAAGAAAAGATAGGATAGAGTTACCAAGCCCTGTCCCTCCAAAAATGATGGGACAAATCAAAGAAGTGAAATGAGAAGCATATGAAAATTTTACAATCTTAAAATAAGAAAATCCAAAATACTATACCAATTTCTTCAACCATATTAAGATTTTTTTTTAATAGGAACACCTAAAGTAGGATGAATATTGTGGAAATTGTTTTTTTTTTAAATGAAAATAGAAGAGGTGAAATGAAATGAAAATAGTTGAGGTGATGGGAAAAGAGGGAGGCAGACAGGGAGAATGACGGTGATTAATTGAGAAACACTTTATACATATGTGGAAATGTCACATTAAAATTACCTTGTGTAACTAATGTATGCTTATAAAATTTAAATAAACATTTAAAGAACATCAGACATTCTATGTACAAATGGTACATGGAATGGGCCATAGGCCTCCTGGCAATACAAATCAAACAAGTTTTAATCTGCTAAACTTGTTAATATAGCTTTTGGTTTGACTGCAGTGTTGTTGGCATAAAAGTTAGAAAATAAAGACTCAGTAGGAATTATCTGAATTTTTTTTTTTTTTGGCAGAATTGGGGTTTGAATTCAGGGCTTTGCACTTACTAGGCAAGTCCTATTACCACTTGAGTCATACCTCCAGCCCCTTTTGCTCTGGTTACTTTTTTACCTAAGTGTCTCAGTACTGCCCTTCGCAGGCCAGTTCCACAATCCAATTTATGCTTCCCACAAATTAACATTAGCAAATGCTTGTGAAGATGATAATTTCAAATTCTGAATACTGTCCCACTATTCTTATTCTCAACAAATGACATCACCTAATTCTCTCCTCAGTTTTCAGAACCCTCTCAAATCTAATTTTATTACAAACTGATCCATATTCTTCCTGAATCAAATTGTCCTGTAAACCATGCTTTAGTGTATGAACTGGAAAATTACACTTACTTCTCAAAGAATTTTCATGCCCTTGTATATGTAAGAACTCTTTTTGTTATTCTAGCATCCTTCCTGCTTAGAAGCCAAAATGACCAGATGTGGACATGTGGCCCAGAGTAGGCTAGGACTTACTTACCAAAGGAAATAGAAAATGACCTAGAAAAAGAAAGGAAAAAAAAACCTAAAGTAGCAGTTCATATAGGCTTAGAAAATAAAAAATTTCAACAAGAAAATGAGTAAGAAAAGTAACTAGTAAAGCAGACAAAAAAAGAAAGAAAAGAAAAGAACCAGGCTGTACAGATTCAGAAATACAAAGAGAAAGGACAAGGCAGAGCGAGAAAAAGTAGTTTTCTAATAGATAACCTTTCAAGAATTCAAAAACTAAAAAAAATAAGTTAAGAATTCCATATTGCATTTGGTTACATTTCTTCATTTCTTATGTCCTTATTTTTAATTTTTTTGGCGATTGTGGGGCTTGAACTCTGGACCTAGGCGCTATCCCTCAACTCAGCTCTTCAGCTCAGAGCTAGCACTCTAGCACTTGTGCCACTTCCAGCTTTTTCTGCTTATGTGGTGCTAAGGAATTGAACCCAGGACCTCATGCATGCAAGGCAAGCACTCTACCACTGAACCACCTTCCCAGCCCCTTCTTAATCTTTTACACTTACAACTTTTCATATCACAAGCTTCATGAAAATTACTAAACTGACATTTTACAAATAATCACAACTTCCCTTTAAAATATTCTCATAAGATACATAGGAGCACTAATCTGCTATAACAATAATTGTTCATTACTTGGGGTGGAATCTAAAAAAAATCTGAACAGGAAAATCAAAAACTGATTAAAACACTCTTAATGAGCTTAATATAAAAATATTTTCCTGGGCTAGGGTAGAACACTTTTGATTCAGGATTCACTTTTGATTTCCGGGAGAGGAAAAACAAATTCACAATAATAAGCTAGGTAAATTCAGAAAAAGTAATTCTCTTTCATCTGTAGCTTGGACACTCCTCTTTAAAAAGTAATTAATAAAAAATTGTTTTTTAAGAAATTAAAAGTGTGTTATATGACTACCTTTAACATATATTTCAATAATAAGACTGACATCTTTAAATGTGTGATGGAAAAGTATTTCCTTCTGGACTCCAAGCTTGAGTCACAAGCATGTGATTTACATGGAAATTCATCCAGATGGGTACAAGGGCATCAGTATAGCTTATTGAAATTTTGAAATAAAGTGAAACTAAAATGAAATAAAACGTAATGAAAATAAAATGGGAGTCTTTTAAGTCTTGCCTTAGTGCATCCTTCAGGGACTCTGCACCCTTTTTTCTTCTTCTCTGTAGGCCCCGAAAGGGAAGTCAGTCTATAACCACACAAAGGGCTCCACTAGGAGACTCTAAATACTACTTAAAATTCCTGTACTTAAAATTCCTGACAGAACACCCAACATGAAATACAGAACTTCAATGACCTTCAGAATTAGTAGATTTCAATAAGAAGCCTGAATCCATGGTATTTTTGCCTGAGTTAATAACCTATGTTTCAGGGTTCCCATCTTATGGGGGAAAGGAATTAATACTTTTTTAGTATTCTGGTCAAACACATACTAGCAAGTTTTACCATGTCTCATTCTACCTTAAATGAATAATAAAATAGGTACAGCATTAATAAAACAGGTATAGCAGAAATATGCCAGTGAATAAACTTTGTACAAGGACCTTCATCTTCAAAACAGATAACCAAATAGGTGTATTTTAGGAACTTGGTTTTAATTCCACACATTTCAAATTACCTATAATCATGTTCTTTTCTATTGATAACCAAAGAGCAGGTTAACTAATGGGTCAATTCAAGCAAGAATCAGGCTCAAATCTAACATTTACTGGTTACATATCAGGCTTCACATAAAGTGATTCATGTGTTAGGTCATTCAAAAATTGTCACTGATGATCATATTAACAGGTCAACACTTTCATAAAGCTTAATATTAAAACTAGGTTGGAGGTGTGACTCAGATGTTAGAGCACTGGCCAAAATGCAAAAGTGTCAGATACTGAGTTTCAAGCACCAGTCTCAGGAAAAAAACATACAGCGTGAGAAAAATTGTCTTTTCTATCAAAGTGGGTGACTTAAAAGTTCCCGCTTTGCCCAGGTGCCTCAGCTGTTAAGGCAATATCAGCAAGAAAAAGAAAAAAAGACAAGAGGAACTACTTTGGGGTAAGGAAGGATTTATTAAAGGTAAGGTTTTATCTCCCAAGAAGGAATTACAACACACCTCAGATGGTTCAAGAAATAGCAAAGGATATGGGTATGTTTTAAGATTGCTTGGGTATTGTTGGTCTTATTTCAAAGTCTTTTAATGATCACCTTAGGTAAACACATCTTATCCTATTAAAAGTAGCCAATCATGAGCACATTGTGAATCTGAGCTCAACCAATCTGGACAGAGTTTCGGAGTCTGCTGCATTAAGAATAGGGGAGCAGCCTGCCAGCCCTCTGTGCTTGCTTGCCAGATTTTTGGCTGATGGCACATTCTTCTGCATATTTGCTGAGACAATTCCTTGTTTTTGTGTCTATCACTCTGACTCCAGTAATTATTGGAGAACATATTTATAACATACAGGAAACCACTTGAGAAATATCTAAGTTCCACTTACCATTAGGGACATATACTTAAATAGAACATTTTAAAATGAAATACCCTTTGTTTCTTATCTTTGATCAAGTCTATTCTGACAGTATATTTTCGTTTCCTTGCGGGGGAGGGGCCCTGGAGCTTTACCTCAGAGCCTGGGCATTGTCCCTTAGCTTTTCTGCTTAAGTCTGGCACTTTACCACTTGAACCACAGCTCCACTTCTAAGTGGAGAAAAGAGTAGTGGATAACTGGATAAGAGTCTCAAGGACTTTACTGCCTAGGCTGGCTTCAAACTGCAATCTTCAGATCTCAGTTTCCACTGCAGTTAAAGAGTACAGGAATGACACCAATGCTCAGCTTAAAAGTTTAGTTTGTTTAAAAATTATATAGAGTTGCAGGCACCTGAGAGGAAAGAAGAAAATTAAGGAGAAAGTGCAAAAGAAAAGGGAAAGAAAAAAAAGGAAATGAATGAAAAGGAAAGTAGGAGCTAAAAAGTCACCCCTCTAATTTTAGGAGGCTATTATGTGGAAGATGTCAGTCCCAGAGACTCCAACTCAAAACTAACCACAAAAGTGTAGGAATGATGGCATGGCCCAATTGGTAGAGCAAAACCAGGTAAACAAACGCAGCAAGCATGAAGCACTGAGATTAAGCCCTGGGATAGGAGGTAGGAGAGGATGGGGGAAGGGGGAGGTGGAGAATGATAAAGTTAGAAAGTTAAACTAATGATTCTCATAAATAATATTAGCATTAATTCATATTAATTGACTTGGGAAAGACAAAAAACTGAAACAGGCTCAAAACGTACATCACTTAGTGACTGGATAAAGAAAATGTTATCTCCATAGACTGGAGTATTATTTTGCAATACAAAGGCATGAACTAATGATAAAATCAGCAGCATGAATGAGTCTAAGTATTGTGGGGCTGGAAATGTGGCTTAGTGGTAGAGTACTTGCCTAGCATGCATGAAGCCTTGGGTTCGACTCCTCAGTACCACATAAATAGAAAAAGCTGGAGGTGGTGCTCTGGCTCAAGTGGTAAAGTGCTAGCCTTAAGCCCCAGAACTGGCAAAAAAAAAAAAAAAAATATTATGCTTCGTGAAGGAATCCATATACAAAAGACTACATAATAGTGTGTGACTTCAGTCTATAGAATTCTAAAAGGTTAAAATTTAGAGACCAGAAAGTAGACCACTGTTTGTCAGGCATAAGGAAAGTAACTGTATTTAAAAAACTAAAATGCATACAGATGTGTTCTTTGGTTCATTTGGTGGTGTTAGCCATCATGGATGACACGGCAATTTCTCAATGTGCAACATTACACAACCCTAAAATTGTTTAATGATCTGTAAAGATTTTTCAAAAGCAATGCTTTTTGAGCCTTAAGGGAGGAAAAAATCCTTGTGTTTTTGTTTGTTTTTATTTAATAGTGCAAGTCAAATGATTTTCTTATTAAACTGTAATATTTATATATTCTGAGCAAAAAATCCTTGATATACTAGAATCTCTCAGTTTATGACTTGCTTCTTTTGGTGGTTATTTTTGTGGTGGTGTGTCACTGAGCTCTTTTTGCTCAAGGCCTACACTCCACCATTTGAGCCACAGCTCTACCTCTAGCTTTGTAGTGGTTAACTGGATATAAGAATCTCACAAACTTTCCTGAGCTGGCTGGCTTCAAACCATGACCTTCAGATTTCAGTCTCCTCAGTAGCTTGGATTATAGGCATGAGTCCCTGACCTGTGGCAACTAGCCTATTATTTTTTTTTAATTATTATCTGTAAGTAGTAGCACAAAGGAGGATTTTTGTTTGTTTTGATACTGGTCCTGGGGTACTTACTGGGCCCCGTCCTTACACTTTATGTTTAAAGACTTGCACTCTACCACTTAAGCCACAGCTCCACTTCCAGTTTTCAGTGGTTAACTGAAAAAAATCTCACACTTTCCTGCTCTCCTTAGCTTCAAACCATGATCCTCACATCTCAGCCTCCTGAGTAACTACTATTACAACTATAAGCCACCAGCCCATAGTTTAGTAGGAGTTGCCATTTAACAAAGCAGTTTATGAATACAATATATCTTGATCAATGGCACTCCTTTAACGTTGTTATCCATCCCTCCCCTACTTCCCTCCCTCTTAATTTTGTAAAAACAAAACAAAACAAAAACACAAAACAACAACAAAAAACATGTATCTAAAAAGCAAGTTTTTAATTTTGTCTTTATGGAACAGACATTTGTGTTCCAGCCAAACAGGTCTTTGCCTAATTCAAGGCCCCAAAGATTTTTCTCTCATGTTTTATACTTTTACTTCTTAAATTTAGTTATGACTCATCTCCATTAAACTTTGTATATGTTGTAAAGTTCAAGGTATATTCTGCTATAATGTAGTAGTTGTTGAAGACTATCCTTTAACTCTACTATGAATTGCCTTTTCACTTAATACTCAACACTAACAGACCATTAACAGTCTATTTCTAGATTACCACTGTCTATGCCTATCACATCTACCATACTGGCTTGATAACTATAGTTTATAACTACTGAAGCTATTTTTAACAGTACCTCCAATATTTTTTCTTTTCCAAAATTGCTCGATTGGGTGATTCTTGTTCTTTGTACTCATGAAAACATTTACAATCAGCTTGTCAATTGCTAAAACAAGAATCATGTTAAACATAGAGATTAATTCCGAGACAATTGACATTTTTAAAATATGAAGTCTTGAGAGGGTGAAGGAAGGGGTGACACTGTCAAAAAAAAAAAAGCATTCATTGTTTGATTTATGAAATGGTAACCCCTCTGTATATCATCTTTATAATAACAATTTTAAAAGAAAGCAAGTCTTCTAATCCATGAATACGGTATACTTCTCCACCTAATTTCTCATGCTAATTTCTCATGTCAATTTCTGTAGTTTGTACAAAATATGTACAAGTTCATAGTACAAGTACATATTTTGTTAAATTTATCCTGTTGTTAATGTGTTATGTTATGGCAAATGGCAATTTTCACTTCAACTTCCAATTATTTGTTAATAAATATAAATAGTGCCCCAATCCAAGTTCTCAAATACTGTTTCCTACTTTAATCCCCATCTCCTCAGGAAAGAAATTAAAATACCGTAAATAGTCACTTAAGCCTTTTTTAAGTGAAAATATTGCTGGCTTTACCATTTCTTGCTATACAACAAGTTATTCAAGTCCTCCAGGTTCTATTATCTGTTCT
Source organism: Dipodomys ordii (assembly GCF_000151885.1). Lineage (NCBI taxonomy): Eukaryota > Metazoa > Chordata > Mammalia > Rodentia > Heteromyidae > Dipodomys > Dipodomys ordii. Next base: position 93,618 of record NW_012267388.1, on the reverse strand, counting down.
ATTTATCAATAATTTGAGTAAAATTTGTAATACTACCTCAAAAGGTTGTCCTGAGAATAATATATGTACTCACAATGTAAAGTACTGCAAGAATAAAATATAACATATGTGAAAAATGTTATTTTTTAACTATCTTTAAACTACTATCTTTTCTCTTTTATTAAGTATTTTTTATTGTAAAGATACTGTACAGGGGCTGGGAAGGTGGCTCAGCAGTAAGATGCTTGTCTCCCGTGCATGAGGTCCTGGGTTCAATTCCTTAGCACCACATACACAGAAAAAGCCAGAAGTGGCACTATGGCTCAAGTGGTAGAGCGTTAGCCTTAAGCTGAAGAGCTGAGGGACAGCACCCAGGCCCAGAGTTCAGACTCACGACCGACCAAAAAAAAAAAAAAAAGATACTGTACAAAGGGGTTACAGTTACATGAGTAAGGTAATGAGAACATTTCCTATTGAGCATTGTTATCCCCTCTTTTTATTTTTTCCCCTCCTCTTTTTATTTTTTTTTCCTACCTCACTGGCTTTGAACTATGATCCTCAGATCTCAGCCTCCTGAGTAGCTAGGATTACAGGATTGAGGGACAGGTACCTGGCTTTAACGATCTTTAGACCTCTAATGAATCCACTCGAGTACTTGGTCCTCAGTGTGATTACCTGTGAAGTGGTGGGACCTTTACAAACTGAACTCTAGTGGAAGGCGTTACGGGTTTCTACAGACACTGCTCTCAGAAGGAATCAAAGGACCTGGTTAGTTTCTCTTAAAGTGAGTTGTCTGCAAAGTGTTCTTGATCCTTCGCACTCTCCAGATTCCATTCTCACTGTGACCTCTCCCTCTCACTTCACTAGCATTCCTGCCATTATGACATCTAACATGAGTTCCCCACAGCCAGCCTTTGCTGTTGGAGCTTTCAGGTGCCCAAATTCTGAGCTAAACAAACCTGTTTTTGAAATAAATTATCAAGCTTCAGGGACTTTTTTATAACAATGAAAAAACTAATATAGCCCACAAATAAATAAAATTGTATGGGTCAGAATGTCAGTTAATGTTTGTCACAATAATTACAACTATTTTAATAAGATTCCTATAAGTTTCTTTATTCTTCCATCAAGGAAACTGAAAAGAGGATAAGCAAGGAAAAAAAAAGCTTGAAACTTCTGTACTTTAATAAGCTGGAGGTATTTTTCTCTTCCTTTTTCTCCATTTCTTCTTCCTTCACCCTGTTATACTAAAATCTTTCCTAAAATTTCAAGAGAGGAAAAGAAAAAAGCTCGACATAAATTGTAACATTAGGATGTAGAGGAAAAGAAAAAAGCTCGACATAAATTGTAACATTAGGATGTCAATTATTTTACTGCCCTAATTAATAAGAATATGGGTCCTAATTATATATCAATGGATGGATGGATGAATGGTAAAGACAGATCTCACATAGAAGAATAAAAATAAAGCAATGAGAGAATAGTGCATTTGAATGTAAGGCCCTAAATCAAACCCCCAGTATCACAAAAAAAAAAAAAAAATGCAGAGACAGAGAGAGACAGAGAGCAAGAGCACTCGAGAGAGCACAAGACAGGAATTAGGAGGCCAGGAGCTGGTGGCTCACACCTGTAATCCTAGCTACTCAGGAGGCTGAGATCTGAGGATCACAGTTCAAAGCCAGCCTGTGCAAGAAAGGCCATGAGACTCTTATCGGAACTACCAGAAAACCGGAAGTGGTACTGCAGCTCAAGTGGTAGAGCACTAGCCTTGAGCTGAAGAACTGAGAGACAGCACTCAGGCCCAGAGTTCAAGCCCCACAACTCACAAAATTAAAAAAAAATAAAAAAAGAATTAGGATATTGGGGTTGGAGACATGTCTCAGTTACTACAGTGCTACCCCAATGAGTCAGACACCAAGTTCAAGTCTTGGTCCTGGATCAAAAATGAGGAGACAAAGAACATTCAGCTCAAATTTTAAACTGATGAGTCAGAGAAAAGATGATCAAAGGTTTCCATCCCAACTCTGACACTAGGGCTGTGCCACACTTACAAGAAAAAATCTCAAGATCAGCAGAATTACAAAACTGAAGTTTAGCATTCTAAAGGTATTTTACATTGGCCGTTTAATTATAGTCACAGACTTTGGTTTATGTACATTTACAATGTTAAGTATTGGCATCACCATAAAAACCAGTTCCCCAAGGTAAAACAGATTTTAAAACATTTATACAACAACTCTTAAGATAATAAATGCAATGAAAAATGTACTCCATCTTCACTGCCTGTGGTAGATTCTAGGACTGGTTCTCATAACCAGGTTCTGTACATTTCTACTTTTGAAAAAAGTTAAAAGAGAACCAGAAGACTCCTTGGAAGGCAAAATTTTCCAACCACTTGCACAGAGAAAGCACAAATGTTGCATAAGCCACATTCTTACAGTATAAGAAACTGATGAAAATTTCTAACAGACCATTTATAGCAACCACAGTCCTTCTACCATCATAAGTTCTGTGGGTGAGAAGCAACTATAGCAGTTGTAGCAATGACAGTATGTACGGCATTGAAAGTAGTCAGGAATAGATCCAATTTCCTTAAACCCCTACTTAATTTAGAAAATAGCTATAGCTCTTTTTTCCTGTTTATATGGTAACTAATACATTGACATTAGATGAATCCAGGTTATCTTACCCTCTTCCTTAAACACATTTCACCTGGTGACTGTCTTGATCATATTTAAAGGCAGCTTACCAAAAAATGGCCTATAGAAAACCTTTTCTTCTTTTTATATACTTTTACATATTTCGTATTCTTTTTATATTTTTAACTCTGAGTCTACATAGCTGTGTCCTTTAATGCCTTCTCTACCAGAATCCACCTTCAGAATCTAGCTCACTTACATAAGACTCCAGTGATTCCTAAGGCCACTCTCACACATCTGGCCTGACAAGGGCCAAGTTCATATTCATTCATTCAGGTTTCTTGCTGAGTTACATTCACCTGCCACCTATCATACACTGAGGGCAGGGCAATTATCCTAAGCAAGATAAACTAGATATCCTCCGCATCTATAATCCAACAGAAGTATAAAGTACCTAACAATTACTTCAATAAAGCTTAATTATAATTATGGTAAGTGCAGTAAGTCAAGGTCTTGTTTTTAAATGTACAAATTGGAAGTGTAACTTTGTTTGGAAGGTTCAAAGAGAATTATTTCCCTGGAAAAGACCTTTAAGCAAAACCTGAAAATAAATAGGAGCTTATCAGTTTGTTGTTTTAAAGTTGCAGAGCTTCTTAGGGAAGAAACAGCATATGCAAAGGTCTTGAGGCAGCACTCTAGGAATTGTAAAGACAACCAATGGGCCAAAGACAGACTGCAGGAAAACAGAATCAGAGATAAACAAGAAAGGAAGAATATTTCTTAAAGCCACTACTACAGCACTTAGAACAGCAGTTTACAATTACACACTTGCAAATATACAACTCCCACTCATCAACCTTCTTTAGATCTTATAAATTATCTTGCACCAAACTTAGCAGAGTGCTTACCAAACTGTCTTCAAGTCAAAATTAATGAAATGAAAAACTGAAAGTTGCCGGGCGCTGGTGGCTCACACCTGTAATCCTAGCTGCTCAGGAGGCTGAGATCTGAGGATCGTGGTTCAAAGCCAGCCCGGGCAGGAGAGACCGTGAGACTCCTATCTCCAATAAACCACCAGAAAACCGGAAGTGGCGCAGTGCTCAAGTGGTAGAGCGCTGGCCTTGAGCTGAAGAGCTGAGGGACAGTGCCCAGGCCCAGAGTTCAGGCCCCACGACCGACAAAAAAAAAAAAAAAAAAAAACCTGAATGTTTGCTCTGAGGAAGAAGTGAAGAATTTCAGTTCTCAATAGCAGAGAGCCTAACACACACACACACACACACACACACACACACACTCTAAATGGAGTAGTGGCTCATGCCTGTAATCCTACCTACTCAGCAGATGCAGACCTGACCTCTTCCAGGTGTGCCAGTTGCCTAGGTAACGCAGGTACTGGGTAGAGACTTTGCTGCGAGGAGGGTGGAGTCTGCTCGCCATCCAGGAACGGATCTTAATTTTCCTCACTATCTAAATTGTTGCATGTAGAAGCTATTTCCTAGTTAACTCAATCTTCCAAAAGAGTACTTCCCCCCTAGTCTTGGAGAAACTTGTTCGAGATTGCCCTATTCAGTTTCCTTATTGTTAGTAAAGGTGTGTGAGTTGGGTTTTGACATTTTCTGAGTCACAGTTTGTGTTTCCTATACTGACAGTATTTAGGGAGTAAGAAAGGAGAATGTGATGGTGTAGGTGCCAGTTTCCTGCTCTGGATCCTACAAATAAATTGAGCAACTGGAGAATAAGAACAGGGCAGATGCCAAACTTCTTGTTGCATTCGTGACTGTGTAGGAGTGTTAAAGTAGTTCTGTTGGTTATGAGTTGATGGTTATGTTTTCAGAATTTAAAGCTTTGTCCACAAGTAATTCCAGCTTTGATTGTGATTTAGAAATGTATGACTTAATGAATCTGTTGCTCAGGGAGTTCTTGTGTAGTTAGAAACATCAGGTTTTTGAGCCTTAGAGTTGTGTGTGTGTGTGTATGTGTGTATGTATATGTACATATGTGTACACCTGAGTACCAGTCCAGGGTTTTGAACTCAGGGCCCAGGCACTGTCCCTGAACTTTTGTGCTCAAGGCTTAGGCTGTACCACTTGAGCCACTGCTCCACTTCTGAGCCCAAGCAGGAAACTCCCTAAAACTCCTATCTTCAAGAACCAAAAAAGCCAGAATCCACGCAGTGGCTCAAGTGGTACAGCCTAAGCCTTGAGTTCAGGGACAGTGCCTGGGCCCTGAGTTCAAAACCCTGGACCAGTACTCAGGTGTACACACATGTACATGTACATACACTTATACACAACACACACACACACACACAGAACTCTAAAGCTCAAAAACCTGATGTTTCTAACTACACAAGAACTCCCTGAGCAACAGATTCATTAAGTCATACATTTCTAAATCACAATCAAAGCTGGAATTACTTGTGGACAAAGCTTTAAATTCTGAAAACATAACCATCAACTCATAACCAACAGAACTACTTTAACACTCCTACACAGTCACGAATGCAACAAGAAGTTTGGCATCTGCCCTGTTCTTATTCTCCAGTTGCTCAATTTATTTGTAGGATCCAGAGCAGGAAACTGGCACCTACACCATCACATTCTCCTTTCTTACTCCCTAAATACTGTCAGTATAGGAAACACAAACTGTGACTCAGAAAATGTCAAAACCCAACTCACACACCTTTACTAACAATAAGGAAACTGAATAGGGCAATCTCGAACAAGTTTCTCCAAGACCAGGGGGAAGTACTCTTTTGGAAGATTGAGTTAACTAGGAAATAGCTTCTACATGCAACAATTTTAGATAGTGAGGAAAATTAAAATCCATTCCTGGATGGCGAGCAGACTCCACCCTCCTCGCAGCAAAGTCTCTACCCAGTACCTGCGTTACCTAGGCAACTGGCACACCTGGAAGAGGTCACATCTGCAACCACTGAGGTCACATCTGAATTTGATGTGGCCACACCTTCTCCGCCCATACCCTAGATAAGGCCTTGCCCAGGCCCAGATGCTCTTTCCCAGCTATCTCTTTCCTAGCTCTCTCTTTACCAGCTCTCTCTTCTCTCTCCCAGCTCTTTCCCAGCTCTCTCTTCTCTTTTCTAGCTCTTTTCTCTCTTTCCCAGCTCTCTCTTCTCTTTCCCAGCTCTCTCTTTCCTACCTCTCTTTCCCAGGTCTTTTGCCAGCCGCGTGGAGTGCCAACCTTGCCTGGTCCCAGCAGGTCTACTGAATAAACCTACTACCCTTTACCTGAAAACCACGTGCATGGAGTGGTTCTTACTCGGCTACCTCTTTTTAAAAACCTAACAGAAAACAACACATACACAAACTGTAACCTCTTAATAGCTTGTTTAAAATTAATCTCCAGAATTTTATTTCCTACATTTATTTCACCAGTTGGCATGTATAATAATATAGCCACAATTGTGTAACAAGCCAAAAGTTTTACTACAAGAGAGCTCTACGATGAGACTCGGCTAAAGACACAAAATGTTGCAAATATATATAAATCTACATTTTACGTGGCACATGTCTGTGATGTCAAATGAAGGCAAGAAGAAAAAAATTGAGACCAGCCTAGGCTGCGTAGCATGACCCTGGGCTGAAGATAGAGCTCAGTGGTAGAATGCTAGCATCATGAACATGGTCCTGGGCCACATCTTCAGTCCCTACTACCACAAAAAAAAATAGAAAAGAGAGAGATTATATATTCACACGCACATATATAAAATTTCCCATTAGGATAGTAATTTGCTAAAGTTGTGTGGCTCACGCCTACTCAAATGTAACATTTATGTAATATTGGTAAACTAAAACCTCAAAAAACCTACCAATTCTCCAATTATATCAATTTTTAAATTATTAGAACTATAAACAACTAGACCAATTAATAGTCTACAATGGTCATAAAAGCTCACACTAATTTACTAGATCATCTTTCTATATTTAGCAGAATCAAGGGGAAAAAAAATCTTCCTAAATCATGACCTTCAAGTTGCACTGAACTCTTGGTACTATTTTAATAGTACTTTTTTGTTCCTACTTCCTCCACTTCTCAAAAGACTAAAGAAAACCAAAATTACTTACTTAGTATTTACTCGGTGTAAATGCTTCCTTCTCTTCAGGTTAAAAGAAGCAAAACTTTTTATTCTAATTTAAAGAATTACAAGATTCTCTGCTTCCCTCCAACCTCCTCCACCCAAAAAAAGTAAATGAGAAAATGTTACCCTTACTTTAAACATAAGAACCACAAGTAAAAATGTGATCTTACAAAACACTTTGTGGAGAAAGAAATCTGGACAAATTTTATTTTTAAGTGATTTCTATACACAAAAGGAAATTACTGGGACTACTGTTATTTAAATGTATCATATTTCATTTTACCAAGCTCTCTATCTAACCATGTTACAATTTATTGCTGAAGATGACAAAATTTGGCTGTAATTTAAGCTTTTTCTTATGACCATCTAAAGACCTATTTTTTAAGTATTTTGCTACTTCAATAATAAGCAAGCACTTGAGTCTCTATTCAGTAGTACACTATTACAAAAAAAATACACAAAAAAATCAAGTATCAGGCCAGCAAAAATTACAAGAATCAAGCATACTGTTTTGTTAAAACTGATGGCCTTACAAAGATTACATAGGTTAAATAAAAGGTTACTATGATATTGAAAAGTGTTTTAAAAATGACCTTGTCAAGTATCCCCACAAAATTCTTCCAGTAACCCAGTATGTATTAAGACAGTAGAGTAACTTTGAGGCTGTGTGGTTCAAGTCTAATAAAATACATTACTGAAATGTGACTCATTTAGAGTGAGAGAACATAGTACAGCCTCAAGTAAAGGGCTTGGTCAAGTAATAATGAAAAAAATCTTAAAAACATTCTCCAAGACTGTCTCGACTTGGAAGGACTACATATTTCTGTGGATAATCAAACCAATTTACAATTAAATAAGATTATTTCCTAACTACAGAGGAAAATTTCTTCTTAAAAATCTGATTCTTCTCTAGGAGATGTTACAAGACATAATGTAAATCACATATCCAAACACAAAATATACCAGCTAAAAATAGGCTCAGGAAGAAATCTGCGACTTAATATAAACTAAAATTAGGTCTTTTACACCACAACATCTTTAAATGAACCTTCAGCATATAAGACACAAACCAGTTCTACATCTTCTCAAAAGAGCTGCTCTGAAAAGACTCTACTAAAAGCTTCATAAACCCATTGTCCAAATGACTCGTGGAAATAAATTCCACATTATTGTGGCAATAAGACTACTAATAAGGCTCCTTCTCCGATTATTTAATCGCGAAAGTCCCAACCCATCAGGAGGGCCCACGGACCCTTTTTCAGGAAACAGAAGAGCCTGGTACTAAAGCTGTCAGGTGGGAGAGCAGGTAGAGCTCCATCTAGGAAGGGGATGGATACATTTCACCCAGGGGGATCGGGAGAAGCCCGTGACCCTGCGGCCAAATCACTGGGGGTCTCTGGGAGCCAGAAGGCCAACCTTAAACCCCAGGTTCGGCTCGCTGAGAGCAGGACGGCCGTCCTAGAACCCCAGAAGTGTTTGGGCCCCTCCGGGCCCGTTCCCGGCAGCACCCGGTAGCCAGCACCATTCGGTCGGGGCAGGGAAGAGAAGGCGGAGGCCGAGGCGCGGGCCTACGGGCCTGACCCCGCCGCCGCCCGACGGAGTGAGAGTTGCCCGGAGCCCGCCCTCGCTCCCTCTCCTCAGGGCCGGGGCTGCGGCCCTCGAAAGGCGGCGCGGAAACGGGAAGGTCACCGGTCACAGGAGGCCCCGACCCGCGCGGCGTCGGTCCCGAGCTACCTTTGGCCTCGCAGTCGGCGCAGTACTTGTTGTCCTCCTCCCGCAGCAGTTTGGACAGGATGAGTTGGTGCTGCTCGTTCAGCTTCTGCGCCTTCTCCCGGCAGGAGCGCGTCGCCATGTCCGCAGCGGGGAGCCCGGCGGCTACGGCGCAGCGGACGCTGTCAGAAGCCGGCCGGGAGGAAGCGCCGGGCGCCGCAGCGATCCCGGGCGGCCTTG
>NW_012267388.1:74421-84856 GCF_000151885.1 Dipodomys ordii | reverse complement strand
GACGTGTCCCGCCTCCTCGCCCGGCGCCTCCTCGCCCGGCGTCCGCGGCACGCCCTGCCCGAGCCCGCGAGGAGAGGTGGGGGAGGGAGGCAGGAAGCGGAGGGAAGCGGAGCAGGAGAGAGGACCGGAAGGGCTTCCGGAACTCGTTCTGGAAGGAACCTAGGCGGGGCTGCTGCGCATGTGCAGGGCTGCTGCGGCCAGTGCGCACGCGTCCCGGGCTTGCCTGGGCTTTCAGGGAGGGGCCTCTTGTCCAAGGTGATTCCGGATTTGTGGAGTGTGGTACGCACTGTGGACTCCCCTCTTTGTCCCTCAAAACTTCAGGTGATCTGATTACTAGAAAAGTGTATTACAAGGAACAACTCTTGTTTCTTTGCTTTTGTAGTGATTGGAAAAATTCATTTATTTATTCTGTTTATTCATCTGCAGTTTTGAAGCAAGCACTATTCTAGAAGCTAGAGAGACATGCCTGGAATGAAGTGGGGAAAACAAGTTAGAAGAAAAAATTAATAGTACTGTTAATTCTGGGGTAAGATAGATGAGACAGCTGAATTAATATGTGTAGGGTCTGCACAGGGACACCTCCCTACCTCTTGGCTAAGTTTCTGCCCAGTATCTGTTACCTAGGTAACTGGCAGACCTGGAAGCTGTCATCTTCCCCACCTACTAGGTCACATCCTGGGCCACCTCTGGTCCCATGCCTCCCATCTAACCTTAGGAGAGTCCCAGAACCTGAGGTCACATCGGATCCAGTGTGGCCACACCTTTCCCCCACCTGGCTACACCTCTTCCTGTCCCTGGCCTAGATAAGTACTGGCCCAGGAGCGGTTACCCCTCCTCCATTTTCAGCCATGCTTCATGGTGGGGGCAGCAGTTAGGTAAATAAACTTCTTTTCCTACCTGAATAGCATGGTGTTCTCTTCTTTGGCTATCTAATGAAACCTACGTATATATCTTACAATAAGGGCCACACCCAGACATTAAAAACAGTTAGTAAAAACTGGAAACCAAAGTAACTGGTTCTATCTCACCATACCTACTTTAAGATGTTAAATTACATTAGAAAACAAATGCTAGTTGCATCTGACTTGATATATTAGAAGTTGTAAATTAGCAGTGTGCCTGTGGCTCAGGCCTGTCATCTTAGCTAGGAGTAGCTACTCTTGAAGCTGAGATCTGAGGATAACAGTTCAAAGCCATCCCACCCAGGAAAGCCCATAGTCAATTAATGACCAAAAAGCTAGAAGTGGAGCTGTGCCTCAAATAATAGAGGGAAAAGCTAAGGACAGTGCCAGGCCTTGAGTTCAAGTCCCATGAAGCCATAAACTTTCCTGTGGGTAATAGCAAATTAAAGCTAGGCACTGGTGGCTCGTGCCTATAATCCTGTCTATTCAGGAGGTTGATATCTATCTCCAGTTAACCATCAGAAAATCAGAAGTGATATTGCAGCTCAAAGTGGTAGAGTATTAGCCTTGAACAAAAAAAAAAAAAACACTCAGGTACAGTGCCTAGGCCCTGAGTTCAAGCCCCATGACTGACAAAAAATACCAAAAAAAAAAAAAAAAAGGAAAGGGAAGTTCTAAAACCATGTGCTGTCCCTATTTTTCAGGTGGGCCTAGCTTATATCTCCACCTGTCTCAACCATCCAGTTATTGTTTGAGGAACAGATATAATACCACAGATAAGTGATGTTATATTTGGAGTTTTAACTTGCATTTTTAGTATGGAGAACAGGAAATCTTTCTATTTGTTCCTACTTCCTACATCAATAACATGTAACTTCTCTACTTTTCACTGAAATCAGATTATTGCCTACTGCCATATACAAACATGTAAATTAATAATCACATTGTAAAGTCTATAACAAATGTAAAATACTTTCAGAGCAAAAAGACATCTAATAGCCTAGGAGAATATGGGTAGACTTCACTGGTGAGATGATGTTTAAACTGGGTGTTAGTAAATGTAAAAATCCTTCAAGGGAAGGGGAACAAGCCAGGCATTGGTGGCTTACTCCTGTAATCCTAGCTACTCAGGAAACTGAGACCTAAGGATCATGGTTCAAAGTCAGCCTGGGCAGGAAAGTCTGTGAGACTCTTACCTCCAATTAACCTCCAGAAAACCAGAAGTGGTGCTGTGACTCAAATGGTAGAGCACTCACCTTGAGCTGAAGAGCTCAGGGATAGCACCCAGGCCTAGAGTTCAAGCTCCAGGAGCAACAAAAAGAGAGGGAGGGGAGTAACAGGTAGCATGAAAAAAATATTTATAGACTTAAGGTTACTTACATGAAGAACCTGGAAAATGAAGAACACAAAGGTAGGAAAGGAATTAAAGCAGAATGGTATATTGGGGCCAGCAGGTTGCACTTTGTACCAGGATGTAGAATTCAAATCCATGCACACAGAGTGCCAACAAGAAACTTTTACAGCCAAGCACTGGTGGCTCACACCTGTAATCCTAACTAGTCAGGAGGATAAAATCAGCCAGGGTAGAAAAATCTGAGACTCTTTTTTTTTTTTGGGGGGGGGTGGGGTCTGGTCGTGGGGGCCTGAACTCTGGGCCTGGGCGCTGTCCCTCAGCTCTTCAGCTCAAGGCTAGTGCTCTACCACTTGAGCCACAGCACCATTTCTGCCTTTTTTTCTTTTTGCTTATGTGGTGCTGGGGAATCAAACCCAGGGCCTCATGCATGCAAGACAAGCGCTCTACCACTGAGCCACCTTCCCAGCCCCAAAATCTGAGACTCTTATCTCCATTTAACCACCAGAAATTTCAAAAACAGCCAGGGCAGAAAAATCCGTGAGACTTTTATCTCCATTTAACCACCAGAAAGTCCAAGTAGTAGAACACCAGCCTTGAGGGCCAAAGCTAAGAGATAGTGGTCAGGACCTGTGTTCAAGCCGCAATACCAGTACAATAATTTTGCCTCCTCACTTATCTCTTGCCATAGTAGCATAGAGAACATGGATGGGAAAAACTTATCAGAGGAACAGATGACAGGGCTGTTGTAATAACAGTCCAAAGAACATATAGCAAAAGACTATTTTAAGCCAACAGCATGAGATTAGGAAAGACAGGATCAAATGTTTTAAATAGAAGCATTAAGATTTGACAGCAGGGCTGGGAAGGTGGCTCAGTGGTAGAGTGCTTGCCTTGCATGCATGAGGCCCTGGGTTCAATTCCTCAGCACCACATAAGCAGGAAAAAAAGCCAGAAGTGGCGCTGTGACTCAAGTGGTAGAGCGCTAGCCTTGAGGTGAAGAGCTTAGGGACAGCACCCACGCCCAGAATTTAGGCCCCATGACTGGACCCCCCCCAAAAAAGAAAAAGATTTGGCAGCTGACTGTATGTTGGTGGGAGATGGTTGTGAGAGAAAGGAATGAGAATGACACCAAAGGCTGCTAAGTTGGGAGACAGGTAAAATGGTGATACCATTAACCCAGATGAAGACTAGAAGAGGTTCTGGGCTTCAGATTGTAGGCTCAGGTCTACAATCCTAGCCACACAGGAGGCTGGGATCTGAGGATCATGGTTCAAAGCCAGCCCAGACAGGAAAATATGAGAGACTATCTCCAATTAACCACAGAAAGCCAGATGTGGAGTTGTGGATGAAGTGGTAGAGCACTAGCCTTGAGCACAAAATCTAAGAGACAGTGCCCAGGCCCTGAGTTCAAGCCCCAGATTAAAAAAAAAAAAAAAAGAATGAAAGAGGTGAACCTTTTTGATCTGGTAACAAGGTAGCAAAAGAGCTCATCTGGCAGGGCTCTTCAGTCTCTGCTCATTCAGCAACCTGCTCTCCTGCCTACCCTGTCACCATGACATAATACCCCATCTTAATTAAGGATTTCTGGCCAGTAGCATTAACACCACTGTCTCCCAGAAAGTTGTGGCCCAGATGGAGCAGCCAAGCTATTATAGCAGACACAATGCATTGGTAAACAACTGCAACACATAGGCACTAAAAGCACATTTCCCTAGGAGGTATCCTGTCATTCTGGAGGAATGATCTGGACAATCATGATCCACTCCTCCCCTACATAGCGCTGAACTTTGCCTTCAAGGATAAGCACACACACAGGTTCCTTGACATGAGGCCAACATACAAAATTCTGATGATATGTTGCTGGCAATCTATACTCAAGTAGGGTGGTCAAAGACACTTTTTTATTCACTTATCCTCTGGATTTCACCAGAACTCATCTAGAGACCATTATGGGGAAGTTAGGCACAGAGCAGAAATGTATAAACCTAGGAGACTACCTGGTGATGATTACTATGTGTGATAGGATCCAGAGCCTGTAGCAGAGTTTCCAGGATTCTCTGTAGAATATCATCATTTACCTTGCATCCCACTTCACCACAAGTGGGTTATGACAGTCTCCTAATCCTTCAACCCTGCAGAGGTGCAGAAAGAAGCCAGTATTTTATATGCAGTGATCCTCAAACTCTGGGGAAATATTGTGAAAGACTAAGGGGGAAAAATACTCTCTTCACAACTATGACTCATGTTCACAGATCTATTGAAGGGCAAAGGGTTTTGTGTTGGTTCTGTATGACTCCTAAACCTGTTGTCTTTAGCCAGAAAAGTTGACAGGCCCCACTGTCCATTTAGTACTCCAGTTGACAATATGTTCCAGGGTTCATTCTGTTTCAAAAATTGTGTCTGGCATAAAGGAATAAGAATGAGTGAAAACAATAAACATAGCCTCATCTCCAACTTCTACAATAGTTTCTTGTCAATATTACACAGTGAGAAATCTGCTTCCCTCACTGTCTCCTTGTGAGATAGTCTTGTTGCCCCTTTTGCACCACTAATATTGAAGGACTTGCCTCTCCCCTCTTGGCCCATTCTTTTTTTTTTGGGGGGGGGTCCGGTTGTGAGGCCTGAACTCTGGGCCTGGGCGCTGTCCCTCCGTTCTTCAGCTCAGGGCTAGCGCTCTACCACTTGAGCCACAGCGCCACTTCTGGCTTTTTTTTCCTTTTTGCTTATGTGGTGCTGAGGAATCGAACCCAGGGCCTCCTGCATGCAAGGCAAGTGCTCTACCACTAAGCCACCTTCCCAGCCCCTTGGCCCATTCTTTCTAGGTATCCAAAGTTGGAATATGAAGGATTGACCTCAACCTTGTTTTCCCAGGTGCACACAGATACCATGCAGGCCATAAGTGCAGACTGCCTGGCACCAACAGAGCAATCTATCTAAACCTGGCTGTAAATATTCCATCATGGGTGCAACCGAAAAGGCGACCACTTCCCTTGACTAGTGGCTTTCTCATTGACCTCTGTGTCCTTGCTTAGACTTCATAAAGCCCCATTCCTGAGCCCACATCTTGACATAGTCTCCAAGCCTGCAGGAAGGTGGTATCACTCGCTGTTCTATCTCAATCAATAGTCCTCACCTGTGGAAGATTGAGTCTAGCCTTTTCCTTCCTTTCTCCAATTTTCCTAACATATGGTGCCGAAACCCAGGAGAGGAGAAGAGCCAGGAGTAACCGAGTTCCCTCCATCTGTCTTCCGGCCACCTTTCATTAAGCCCTTTACCCTCATTCTCATTTTTTTTTTGGTAGGTTGTGGGGCTTGAACTCTGGGCCTGGGTGTTGTCCCTGAGCTCTTTAGCTCAAGGCTAGTGCTCTTCCACTTGAGCCATTCTGATTTTCTAAGTGGCTTTTTGGAGATAAGAGTCTCACAGACTTTCCTGCCAGGGCTGGCTTTGAACTGTGATCCTCAGATCTCAGCCTCCTGAGTAGCTACGATTACAGGCATGAGCCACTGGCACCCGGCTCCTCATTCTCTTTTGTAGGCTGGTCCCCACTGGGAGCACAAAGCCCCCTGTGCCTCTTCCTCCTCCATCTTCCTCTTACTATTCCCTCTCTTCTGTCTCCAGACTCTGACCGCCAGGCTGGAAGCTCTTGGTCATTTCATGACTTACTCCAGTCACCAGGACAAAGTAACCAGCTGTGGTCCATGGCAGAGGTTCCCTGCCATGGACCAGGGAACTCCAGGAAGAACCCCACAAACCTGGGGACTAGAAGTCTCCCTCTCCCTGTTTTTGGGGTCCCTAGAGACTCCAGGAGTGTCTAACAACCTTTAATTAGGACTTTGGGGATGCCCTCTCCTAATTATTGGGCTTATGCATTTGCCTTCCCAAATCCTCAGGATGCCTGATGTGGTAGGACAGGTCACTCCCATAATCCTACCAAATTTTCCAAAATGGGCTCTCAATTCACTCATGTATCTGGCCTCAGCACAAACTCCAGCCTAAGTTTCGTACTTCTGATTTTAACTAACTAAAAACAGCAAGGGCTCTAAGGTTGCCTACACCCAAGCCATCTTCTACTTCTGCTCCAGACACCCACCCACCCAAACTCATTCTGCCCTGCTCACCAAGTTCTCTGTGCCACAAGCCTCCCAGCCATCTCCTCTAAAAGTTAACTTTTTAATTCTTTGTCTTGTAGCAGCAACATCTGCCTTTTCCTCCCCCTCTCTCTTCCTCTCCCCACCCCTCTCCCCCCCTTTTTTCTAAGCCTTTTCCCCACTTTTCTGTAGTAATGGCATTCTTCCCCTCTGCAGTGGGTAACTGTCTGTCCCCTAAACAAACTTTCCTGTGCCTGCCTGCCTGCCTGCCAGTGTGGCTGACACAGGGTGGGGCAGGTACAAACTCCCAAAGGTAAAACAACTTTCTTTATCTTGTATAGGCCCTCTAGAGAAACTCCCTCCCTCAGTTCTCTCTGCAGGTCCTGGAGATGAACACTCACCTAGCAAGAGACAAAGGTCACATGGTGGGTTTTTCTGCAACCCTCACTCTTCCATTAAGCTTACTGTCTCATTTCTAGATGTTCAATTCATATACTAATGTACCTCATTACCAAAATTGTTTTAAAAGTTTTATGTTCTTGTTATCAATGTTTGTTTATGCATGGAGATTCTGTTAAATTCTGTTTGTTGACTGGATCTTAAAATTTGCCTTGGGGCTGGGAAGGTGGCTTAGTGGTATAGTGCTTGCCTGGCATGCCTGAGGCCCAGGGTTCGATTCCTCAGCTCCATATAAGCAAAAAAGAAAAAAGCCGGAAGTGGCGCTTAGCTCAGGTGGTAGGGTGCTAGCCTTAAGCTGAAGAGCTCAGGGACAGCACCCCAGGCCCCACAACTGGACCCCCCCAAAAAAAATTGCCTTGTATTTTGTTTGGTATTGCCTGTTTTTCTAGCATTAACCATGTGGTCAAAATCCATTTTGCCATTTTGACAATAGAATTCCAAAAAACTTATGGCCTTTTTTTTTTTTTGTCGGTCCTGGACTGAACTCTAGGCCTGGGCACTGTCCCTCAGCTCTTCAGCTCAAGGCTAGTGCTCTACCAGTAGAGCCACAGTGTCACTTCTGGCTTTTTCTGCTTATGTGGTGCTGAGGAATTGAACCCAGGGTATCATGCATGTGAGGCAAGCACTGAACCACCTTCCCAGACCCCATATTCATTTTTAAAAACCTAAGCATGCCTTAAAACTTTTGTGCACAAGGGTCTCTGTGTGAACATGTTCAAAATAATCTCATTGTAAAACATAAAAACTGTCACCATGGTGTAAAAAAAGTAATCTTTTTCCATTTTTTGGTACTGATTGATATTTCCTGAAATTATTTGTTCCTTGGCTACAATTATAAATCTTGTGTCAAAGGAATTATCAAGTGTGCTGCTTGTTAGAAGGAAAAATATCAAGGGAAGTAGTAAAAGGAATGAGACTTAGCTCCACTCCTAGCCAGCTGTGATAAAGAACACTAATAAGGAGATAAGAAAATGTAAAAAAAGAGGAAAATTAGTTTAAGAAAAAGTCTGGGGAAAGGAGTTGAGGAGGGGCTGGGAAGGTGACTCAGTGGTAGAGTGCTTGCCTTGCATGCATGAGGCCCTGGGTTCGATTTCTCAGTACCACATAAGAAAAAAGCTGGAAGTGGCGCTGTGGCTGAAGTGTTAGAGCGCTAACTTTGAGCTGAAGAGCTGAGGGATAGTGCCCAGGCCCAGAGTTCAGGCCCCAAGACCGGACTCAAAAAAAAAAAAAAAAGGAGTTGAGGAAACAAAAATGGATTCCTAAACCCCAGAAGATTCAAGTATGTAACAGATGGTATGAGTATGTTTTAAAAGATAGAGCTTATGAGTGAAGTTGGTAATGTTGTTATATGAACAAGTTAGCTGTGATTTAAATAAGGCCAAAATTAATACACTGATGTAAAATTAGCATCTCATACTTTGTAAGTAATTGTTTGTGTAAACTAAAATTCACTTAAGTGTTTGTTTATGTTAAGGTCTTTCAAATGAACATCTTTTAACTCAAATGCCACTTTCCCCCATTTAATATCTATCTCCCAAGTAATTAGTATCCTAAAGTGCTATGTTCAGATAACTAGATTGTTTAATCCACTGCTATTTTAAAACTCTCACATTTACTGAGTTCTGAAAGTGCTGTTGTGACTCAAAGTGGAAGAGTACTAGCATTGAGTAGAAGTGCTCAGGAACAGTGCCCAGACCTTGAGTTCAAGTCCTGTGACTGACAAAAGAGATGACAACTGGGGCATGCCATCCCAGCAACAAGCACATAGAGCCCCCAGGACAAAAAGTCTATCCAGAGACAGATAAGTGGCAGTGTCAGTTCCTGAATAGCGTCACTAGTGCTTGTCTTTTGAAAAGTAATCAAAAACTGGGAGATCAAAAGAAAATAGTTCATAATCATGACTATCTAATAACCATAACTGTCTACCTTCTAGCTGAATAGGAACTTACATTCTTGCCTTTGTTACCTGCTATTTCTATTTCCCATCCTGTAAATAGGCCACAACTAGGATTTTGCTCAAATGGAACTTTTCTGGCATGTACCCAGGGTATGTTTTCCTGGGTACTAGTCCTGCCACCTTGTCAGCTTTTTTGCCTGATCTCACCTTTTTCAAGTTTCTCTTTAATAGGGTAACAACTTTCACTCAGGATAACAACTTTCACCTGGGAGCACATGAAGGCGATTCTATTACTGCAGACTTCCTGCCCTGCCCAGTGCAGATGTGAACCCTGAAGAATCCCTAGTGACTCCTAGATGCCTCCATGTCAGCAGGAAGTAGCCAGAAATGACCACAACATCCCTAAACTTTTTGTACTCCTTCAGGGTTTCAAATGATGGAAATCTGCTTTGTTCTCATAACTCCATGTTGATCTTCTTGCAGCCCATTCTTTTTATGTATCCAAAGACCCTGTACAAAGGATTTGCCTCTCCCTTCTTGGCCCATTCTTTCTAGGTATCCAAAGACAGAATATGAAGAATTGGCCTCAACCCTGTTATCCCAGGTGCACACATATAGCATGCAGGCCATAAGTGCAGGCTGCTTGATGCCAACAGGGCAATCTATCTAAATCTGACTGTAAATAATCCATCATGGGCCCAACTGAAAAGTCATCCACCTCCCTTGACCTAGTGGCTTTTTCATTAACCTCTGCCTCCTTGCTCAGACATCATGAAGCCCCATTCCTGAGTCCACATCTTGACACAGTCACCAAGCCCGCAGGAAGGTGTTGTCTCTCGCTGTTCTATCTCAATCAATAGTCATCACCTGTGGGAGATTGAAGCCAGCCTCTTTCTTTCCTTTCTCCATCATTTTCCTAACAAACATACATGCCAAGCCCTAAATAATTATGTGCTGAGTGAATGAACAATTAAGCTTGAAAGTAAGTACTTGTATAAGAAATCTAGTTTCTAGAAGGGAAATGTATAAACAATATAATTATTTGTCCAGGTGAAATGGCTCACACCTGTAATCTCAACTTTTCTGGAGGATAGAGGTTCAAAATTCACAGCTACTTCGAGAAAATACAAGTGAGACCTCCAATTGAACAAATAGGTGAGTATGTGCACACTTGTTAACTACGTGGAAGCCTAAATAGGATAATGGTCCAAGCAAGGACAAAAAAAGAAAAATATAACATATTATGGTTGTGGCTGAAGCAGTGGACCACCTCCTTAGCAAGCATGTAGTCCTCTGTTCAACGCTAGTAGCACTCCCCACCCCCCAAAAAAACTCATGACTTTAAAAAAACTATTTTATTTATTTTTTATTGTGAACATATTGTACAGAGGGGTTACAATTACATGGGCAAGATAATGAGTACATTTCTTATCAAGCATTGCAGCCTCCTCCTTTGTTTACCCTTCACATCCCTTCCCAGCCTCCACCCCACCACTCAATCCTCCCCCTCCCCACCAAAGTTGTAAAGTTCGTTTTTGACATGACAACTTGTACTTCTCATTGTTGCAGCGGGTCCACTTGTATCCTTAAATGACTTGTTTTTCCCCTTTTCCTCCACAAATTGTACCGACATCAAATATAGTGAAAGCAAGGGTTATACTGTGGGGGAGGGACATACAAAGCAACAAAGAAATAATCTTATAAATGTGTTAGAAACAAATGCATGAAAGAAAAA
>NW_012267388.1:73461-74131 GCF_000151885.1 Dipodomys ordii | reverse complement strand
TTGGCCATCCTTCTTTTTTCTTCAGAAAAGTTTCTCTTTAAGTCTTTAGCCCTCTTATTTATTGGGCAGTTGTTTCTTTGAGGATTTGTTGTTGGGGGATTTAATTTTTTGAGTTCCAAGTATATTTTAAATATGAGACCCTTGTCCATTGTATGGCTAGTGAAGATCTTCTCCCAATCCGTGGGCTTTCTATTGATCGTGCTAGCTATGTCCTTTGCCATGCAGAAGCTCTGCAATTTCATGCAATCCCATTTGTCCAACCTTTGATTTGTTGTGTTTCCGGGTCTCTATTAAGAAAATTTCGGCCTGTGCCAAGGAGACCTAGGATTTCTCCTATTCCATCCTGTAATGAAAAACTCACAACTTTTAAAACAACTTTTTTTTGGGTCGGTAGTGGTGCTTGAACTCAGAGCTTGGGCACGTGGTCCCTGAGCAATTCAGCTCAAGGCGAGTGCTCTACTACTTGAACCATAGCTCCACTTCTGGTTTTCTACTAGTTTATTGGAGATGAGTCTCATGGGCTTTCCTGTCTGAGCTGGCTTTAAACCAAGATTCTTTTTTTTTCTTTTTTTCTCTTTTTTATTTATTTTTATTGTGAAAATACTGTACAGAGGGGTTACAATTACATGGGCAAGATAATGAGTACATTTCTTATCAAGCATTGTAGCCT
>NW_012267388.1:71197-72506 GCF_000151885.1 Dipodomys ordii | reverse complement strand
TTGTGAAAATACTGTACAGAGGGGTTACAATTACATGGGCAAGATAATGAGTACATTTCTTATCAAGCATTGTAGCCTCCTCCTTTGTTTCCCCTTCCCTTCCCATCCTCCCCCCCAAACCAAGATTCTTAAATCTCAGCTTTCTAAGTAGCTAGGATTAAAGGCATGAGCTACCAGTGCCCAGCTTAAGACAACTTTTTAAAAAAGAGAAACACACAAATGTATGTTTTATAAATTCTGCTTATATCATTTTTATTTCACTTCTGATTAC
Source organism: Dipodomys ordii (assembly GCF_000151885.1). Lineage (NCBI taxonomy): Eukaryota > Metazoa > Chordata > Mammalia > Rodentia > Heteromyidae > Dipodomys > Dipodomys ordii. The sequence continues at coordinate 72,235 of NW_012267388.1, read as the reverse complement.
TTCCAATCTTAATAAAAAAAAACTCTCTTTTAATTTGGTATTTTTCTTTTCCCCCTTACTATTGGATTTTAGAGTTTCTGTAGTTCAGTTTAGGAAGATAAATTCCAAGTAAACAGAAATGCACAGTCAATTTCAAGATTTAAAGTGACAGTACCAACACTAAAACTGACCTGGATGAACTCGAATCAAATACACTGTGCTTTCACAAGTCTAAATAAAATAAGAAAACTGTAGTTACGGCATCTTGATAGAAGTTAATAGAAGATGGAGTCTTTCTGAGAATTCTAGAGGTGATAGAGGACATTCTGTGGATTGCAAATATGTCATGAGTTGTAGGGGTTTAGGAAGCTCATATTTCCTCTAGATAATAGGGGTCCTGATTGTCCCTTATTGTTCCCCTGGATAGTTTGCTCTGTCTATGTATAACACTTTTGTTAGAGCTAAGTATCCTCATCTAGTCTGTGCTGCCTATACATGACACTTTTGTTAAGGTTCTTAAGGCTTGGTATCCACCACAGTGTGATTTTTTGTCTTTAAAGGTATGTGCTAGCTCTGTTCTGGGCTGCTGGTCTTTGAGATAGGAGTTCACCATGCAGTTGCCAGCCTTTTAATAAAGACTTTGTAAGGTCCATTCCTGGATAGCGAACAGACCTCACCCAGTACCTGTGTTACCTAGGCAACTGGAACACCTGGAAGAGGTCACATCTGCATCCACTGAGGTCACATCTTAATCTGATGTGGCCACACCTTTCTCCCACCTGTTCCCATCTCTTACCTGGTCCTACTTCCCTTTACCTGGACACACCTTTCCCCGTCCCCCTAGCCTATATAAGGCCTAACCCGGGGCCAGACGCCCTCTTTTGCCAGCCATGTGGAGTGCCAACTTTGCCTGGTCCCAGCAGGTCTACTGAATAAACCTACCCCTTACCTGAATACCATGTGCGTGGTGCAGTTCTTACTCAGCTACCTCTTTTTAAAAACCTAACATAAATGGTGCCATGACTCGGATAAAGGGCTTAAAGTCAGGATAGGTGGGAT
>NW_012267388.1:66436-70202 GCF_000151885.1 Dipodomys ordii | reverse complement strand
GTCACCTGACTTCTCTACCTAGTCGCCAGATGTCAGAAGTAGCTAGGGACATTTCTACCAATATTTTCAGCCCCAAGTCCTTCCTCTTGCCATTTGTTTGCTCTCTAGTAATCCTCTGAGGCCACATCTGAATTTGATGTGGCCATAGCTTTCTCCGCCCATACCCTAGATAAGGCCTAGCTTAGGCCCAGATGCCCTCTCTCTGCTCTTCTCTTTTCTAGCTATTTTCTCTCTTTTCTAGCTCTCTCTCTTCTCTTTTCTAGCTCTCTCTCTGCTCTTTTCTAGCTCTTTTCTCTCTTTCCTCTTTCCCAGCTCTTGCTCTTTCCCAGCCATGTGGAGTGCCAACCTTGTCTGGTCCCCGCAGGTCTACTGAATAAACCTACCCCTTACCTGAATACCATGTGTGTGGTGCAGTTCTTACTCAGCTACCTCTTTTTAAAAAACCTAACAGACTTCTGATTTGACTTCTCAAAATGTGGCTTCACTGTTTTCTCACCATACAACATAAGCTCATTAGTGATTTAACTTAGTTACTACCAGTTATTGGGAGAAGATTGGAAGATAACTGAATAAGTAACTTCAGTTTGTTTAAGACAGGAGACATACAGAAAAGTTGAGATATATATGTGAAATGCCCACTCCTCAAAGACCACCAGAGACTCAGACACTCAACTGTAAAAGGCAAGGTTTATTCAGAACAAGCCAAAGTTCGGGCCTCATCCCCTACACTCTGACACAGCAGAGGGAGGGAGGAGACCCTGACATTCCAGCAGGGTTTATAAAGGCAAAAACCACAAGTGACAAAAAGATACATTATCCAGGTGTTCAAACAGAATTACATGTAAATACAAATCTGATCGGCTAGGGGCTAGGGGTGACATTCCAGGGTGGTTAGCTGACACTTCTCAGAAACATCTTGGCCAGCAGGGCTTAAAACAAAGGCAAAAAGTTAATCATGAAATGTCCCTGAGTGTCACCTGAGTAAAATGGGGTTGTTTTTGCTAGAATTATTTTTGCTCTCTTTCTCATTTGTTTGTTGTCTTGAGTATAATAGGCACCTGTTGTTTTTTCTGCCCCAATTTTACTTTGAAGAACTATCCTTCATCCCTACAGAATGCAGTTTGAAGGGATTACTGTCAATTGAAGACTAGTACTAGGTATGCTGCCAATCAGAACATTCAGATATTTTCTCTTCAAAGTTGAGCTTCTAGGGAATAACACAAAGGCATAAACAGCTGGGGGTCCTTTATTCTTAACACAAAGGCAGAAACAGCTGGAGGTTCATTCATCTCTTCTTTTGTTCAGCCTTGATCTTGATCTTCACAACTACTCTAGCTCTTTCTTAAAATTAGTTGTTTAACATTCTATTGAATTCTCCAGCCTATAAGTCACCCAAGGCATTTTTAATTTGCTTGTTAGATTAAAACTAAAAAATTAAACAAAAACAGATTTATGTAGAAAACAACATTACTGATAACAAGCCATTCAACATTTGGAGAAGTGGAGAAGGGCACAAGCTACAGTCATCTTTTTTTTTTTTTTTGCCTTTTACCACTTGTGCATTGCATTTTACATACCTACAAAATATTCTCATAAAAAGATGAGGATCTTTACCAACCAAACTGTCAAACAAATACTTTTTGGGCAGTATCCCTTGAACAACAAAAATCAGTGACTTGTGACTACTTCATCCCTTTACAACAGGAAGTAGCTCCAGAAGAAATGACCTCCACCCATACTCTCAGGCTGGAACTGTACTTATTAAACAACAAAGAGGGGAATGTTCGTAGCATGCATCTGTAGCTCCCAGCTGCATCAGTGGAAGCCCTCCACCCAGACCTGAACTCCACCCTGCCCTTCACCAAGAAAAGAGAACTCCCCATGGGGCTCCTGCAGTTTTCTCCAGGATAGGTTTGTATTCTCTTTGCCCAGACCTAGCTGCACGTGCAGAGTACCTCCCACCTCTAGCCCCAATGCGTTTGTTGTTGTTTGTTGGTAGGGGGCTTGAACTCTGGTCTTGGGTATGTCCTGGCGCTCTTCAGCTCAAGGCTAGTGCTCTACCACTTGAACCATAGTGCCATTTCCGGATTTCTAGTGATTTATTAGAGGTAAGAATCTCACAGACTTTCCTGCCCAGGCTGGCTTTAAACTGTGATCCTCAGATCTCAGCCTCCTAAGTAGTTAGGATTACAGGCATGAGCCACCGGCACCCAGCAATAGCCCCCCAATGTTAAAAGGATGCCCCTGAATAGGGGGAGGTGCCATTTCTCCCTCTCCCATGGGGCAGGTGGACTTTTTATCCTCAGTTGGCAACAGACTATTTTTTCTGCACATGACTGTGTCCACATGGTCTTCTGCCCAGGCTGGCTTTGAACTGAAATACTCAGATCAAATGATTCTTTCCCACAAAAACTCTTTTTAGGACTGAGAAGGTAGCTCAGTGTAGAGTGCTTGCCTTGCATGCATGAGGCCCTGGGCTCGATTCCTCAGCACCACATAAGCAGAAAAAAAAGCCAGAAGTGGCCGTGTGGCTCAAGTGGTAGAGCACTAGCCTTGAGGTGAAGAGCTTAGGGACAGCTCCCAGGCCCAGAGTACAGGCCCCACGACTGGACCCCCCCGAAAAAAGAAACAAAAAAAACTTTTTATTTTTAATTAAAGCAACAAGAAGACCAATAGAAATAATAAGCAGAGGTTACCTGTAACTTGTTAAGAATTTACCAAAAAGTACTTGTTAGGTTTTTAAAAAGAGGTAGCCGAGTAAGAACAGCAGCATGCACGTGGTATTCAGGTAAGGGGTAGGTTTATTCAGTAGACCTGCTGTGACCAGGCAAGGTTGGCACTCCACGTGGCTGGGAAAGGCCTGGGAAAGAGCGAGAGCTGGGAAAAAGAGGAAAGAGAGAGAAAAAAGCTAGCAAAGAACAGAGAGAGAGCTAGAAAAGAGAAGGGAGCTGGGAAAGAGAAGAGAAGGAAAAAGCTGAGCTAGAAAAGAGCAGAGAGAGAGAGAGAGAGCGTGCATCTAGACTTTATCTAGGGTATGGGTGGAGAAGGGTGTGGCCACATCAAATTCAGATGTGACCTCAGAGGATGCAGATTTGACTTCTTCCAGGTGTCCCAGTTGCCTAGGTAATGCAGGTACTGGGTGGAGACTTTGCTGTGAGGAGGGTGGAATCTGCTAGCTGTCTAGGAGTGACCTTACATTCCAGCCTTTTAATAATCATGAAATAGGGCGTGGATTCTCTCTGGCTACTTCCTGCTGACAAGGGGCATTGACAATAGGGGTAAAAGGCTGGAATTTAGTCCCCTCCCAGAGAAGGCAGTGAACAGCAGCTGTCACTTGGTGGCGTGAGTCATTAGATGAAGTCTGGAGAAGTCTCATGAGCATTGAGGGGCTGGAAAAAAATACTAGAGGGCAAATAAATGGCAAGAGGAAGGACTTGGGGCTGAAAATATTGGTAGAAATGTCCCTAGCTACTTCTGACATCTGGCGACTAGGTAGAGAAGTCAGGTGACAAAGGCAAGAATATAAATTCCTGTTCAGTTACTAGGTAGACAGGTATGGACACTAGATGGGCAGGCTTCTTACTTCCACTGACCTCCTGGCTCTGGTTAATTTTGAAAGGGCAGGCACAAAGTAGCTGATGTGACATCATCTCCTCTTACTCCTCTCCATGTTCCCTTGTTCTCCAGACTGGCTGAGTCTAGGTGCTCATTGCTGGGATGGCTTGTCCCAGTTGGTATTCAAGGAGGATTGAACTCAAGGCCTGGG
>NW_012267388.1:60689-64756 GCF_000151885.1 Dipodomys ordii | reverse complement strand
ATCCCACCTATCCTGACTTTAAGCCCTTTATCCGAGTCATGGCACCATTTATGTTAGGTTTTTAAAAAGAGGTAGCTGAGTAAGAACTGCACCACATACATGGTATTCAGGTAAGGCATAGGTTTATTCAGTAGGCTGGGAAAGAGAGAGAAAAGAGGTAGAAAAGAGCAAAGAGAGAGAGCATCTGGGCCTGGGCTAGGCCTTATCTAGGGTATGGGTGGAGAAGGGTGTGGCCAATTCAAATTCAGATGTGACCTCAGAGGATGCAGATGTGACCTCTTCCAGGTGTCCCAGTTGCCTAGGTAACACAGGTACCAGGTGGAGACTTTGCTGTGAGGAGGGTGGAGTCTGCTCATCACCCAGGAGGGGACCTTACAATACTTGCCAGAGTTATTTTAACCATTGTGAGCTCTGTATCCAAGGTGGCTTACATAAAAACTTGACAAATAATAGTATAGATAGACATAAAGAATGACATGCCGGCTTTACTTGCTGTATTAATCTTGACCTTATTTAAATCCCAGCCAACTTAATTATATAGTTTCTTTATCTTTGGAAACTTGTTAGCCCCTACCCCCACTCTGTGCCAGCCACACAGGCAGGGAGGCAGAGAAGAGTTTAAGCCAGGATGGCTAGTCTTGAGAGGGAACCCAGAGGAGGAGTCACCAAAACCCCATCTGTATCTCAACTTTTCAAGGGCATGGGCAAAGAGGCAGAGGGAGAGAAAGACAAGGGGAGATGAGGAAGGAGAGATGGGGGAGCTGTATATAGACAACTTTTCCCATTTGCCTGAGTGCTCAGAGAAATTATGTAAATCCCATAAAATATCAAGGCCCAGTGTCCCGTGAAGGGGCCACATGGAGTTACTGTACAGTGAATATTGGGGCTTAAGATCATATGAAACTTGAGCAGTTTTAGGTTGTGTCCGAAGGAATTTTAGGCTGTGCTCCACCCATGATGAGTGACCAAGGGAGCTGATGCTAGAGCTATCTTGGGCATCCCCAAGAAGTGCTCTGTTCAGCTAACACGGAGGGAACAGGCAGCAAGAAGTGTCATCACTCGCAACTGCTGAGGCCCTTGGCCCACGGCCCAGTGGCCTAGGCCCCTACAGTAGGGCTCAAAACTTGGTGCCAAGATCTCTCCCTATCGCAGCCCAGTGGCCTTATGAAAACAAGCTTACTGTAAATGGTCACTCACTTGGGAATTGGGGCAAATCCGGCCCTGTTGTGGTGGATGGAAGTAGACCACTTGGTCAGTAGAAAGTTACCTCAGTGGTCCTAAGGGGGGCCTGAGACCAGTACAAGGTCCCTGGGGCAGCTCAAATTCCCAGGAGGGAAGAGTAAACTAACCAGGGAAGCTGTCGTCTGAGTCACAGCAGCAATGAAAGCACCCATCCCAGAAGACCACGTGGACACAGTCACATATAGGTAAAGCAGTTTATTGCACATGGGAGAGGGGAAAATGGCACCCCTTCCTATTTAGGAGCATCCTTTTAACATTGGGGCTAAAGGCGGGAGGTACTCTGCGTGTGCAGAGTACCTAACCTAAAGCTAAGTCTAACACTAAACCTAACCCTAACCCTAACCCTCATCCTAACTTTAAGGCTAAGCCTAACACTCACCCTAACCCTAAACCTCACCCTAAACCTTACCCTGATCCTAAACCTAACCCTAACACTAATCCTCACACTAAATCTAACCCTCACCCTAATCCTAACACTGCCCCTCACCCTAACCCTCAACCAAACCCTAACCCTAACCCTCACCCTAACCCTCACCCTAACCCTAAACCTAACCCTCACCCTAACCCTAAACCTAACACTCACCCACACCCTAACCCTCACCCTAACCCTCACCCTAACCCTAATCCTCAATGACACTCTAACCCGAACCCTAACACGAAGCACCACACTTACCCTAACCCTTACCCTAAATATCACCCTAACCCTAACCCTAAACCTAACCCTCAACCTAACCCTAACCCTCACCCTAAACCACACCCTCAACCTAATCTACACACTCAACTAACCCTAACTTTTACACTAACCCTAACCCTCAACCTCACCCTCACCCTCACCCTAAGCCTCACCCTCACCCTAGCCCTCACCCTAACCCTAACTCTAAACCTAACCCTAAACCTAACCCTCACCCTCACCCTCATCCTCAGCCTAACCCTAACCCTAATCCTAACACTAACCCTCACCATCACCCTCACCCTAAACTTAACCCTAACCCTCACCCTCAACCTCACCCTCACCCTAACCCTAACCCTAATTCTTACCCTAAACCTAACCCTCACCTTGACCCTAACCCTAAGCCTCAACCTCAACCTAACACTAACCATCACCCTAACCCTCAACCTAACGCTAAGCCTAACATTCACCCTAACCCTAGCCCTAACCCTCACCCTAACCTTCACCCTAAACTTAACGCTAAGCCTAACACTCACCCTAACCCTAAACCTCACCCTAACCCTTACCCTGACCTTAACCCTAACCCTTATCCTCACACTAAAACTAACCCTCACTCTAAACCTAACACTACCCCTCAACCTAACACTAGCCCTACCCCTCACCCTAACCCTCACACTAACCCTAACCCTCACCCTCACCCTAACTTAACCCTAACCCACACCCTAACCCTCACCCTCACCCTAACCTTCACTGTCAACCTAACCCTCACCCACACTCTAAGCCTCATACTCACTCGAACCCTCACCCTCAGTCTAAACCTCACCCTCACCCTAAACACCACCCTAACCCTAACCCTCACCCTCACCCTCACCCTAACCCAAACCCTCACCCTAACCCTCACCCTCACCCTAACCCTAGACCTAATCCGAACACTAACCCCCACCCTAACCCTAATGCTAACCCTAACCCTCACCCTCACCGAAAACCTCAACCTAACCCTTACCCTCACACTATCCCTAACCCTAACCCTCACCCTCACCCTCACCCTCAGCCTAACCCTAACCCTAACACTAATCCTAACCCTAACACTCACCCTCACACTCACTCTAACCCTAACCCTAACCCTAACCCTCACCCTAACCCTGACCCTATTCCTAACCCTAACCCTCACGCTCACCCTAATCCTCACCCTAACCCTAACCCTAAACCTAACCCTCACCCTAACCCAAACCCTAACCCTAACCCTAACTGTAACCCTCATCCTCACCCTCTTCCTCACCCTAAACCTAACCCTAATGCTAACCTTCTCCCTCACCCTGACTCTCACCCTCACTCTAAATCTAACCATAACCCTCACCCTCACCCTAACCCTAACCTTAACCCTAACCCTCACCCTAACCCCAAAAATAACCCTAAACCTCACTCTCACCCTAACCCTCACCATAAACCTTACCCTCACCCTAACCCTCACCCTAACCCTAACCCTAACCCTAACCGTGACCCTCACCCTGACCCTCACCCTAACCCTAACCCTAAACCTCACCCACATCCGAACCCTCACACTAACCCTAACTCTAACCCTAACCCTAACCCTTACCTTACCCCTCACCCTAACCCTCACCCTAACCCTAACCCTCACCTCACCCTAACCCTCACCCTAACCTTAACGCTAAGCTGAACACTCAACCTAGCCCTCACCCTAAACCTAACACTACCCCTCATCCTAATCCTAACCCTAACCCTAACCCTCACCCTAACACAAACCCTTACCCTAACCCTAAACCTAACCCTCAACCTAACCCTAACCCTAACCCTCAACCTAAACCTCACCTTAACACTAACCCTAACCCTAACCCTCACCCTAACCCTCACCCTAAACCTCACCCTAACCCTAACTCAGACCCTAACGCTAACCCAAACCCTCACCTCACACCTTACCCTAACCCAAACCCTAACCGTAACCCTCACCTAACCCTCACCCTAACATTACCCTCACCCTAACCCTCACCCTAACCCTAACCTTAACCCTAAACTTCACCCTAAACCTCACCGAAAACTGAACCCTAAACCTCACCCTTTACCTAAACCTCATCCTAACCCTTACCCTCACCCTAACCCTAACCCTATCCCTCACACTAACCCTAACCCTCACCCT
>NW_012267388.1:54754-56183 GCF_000151885.1 Dipodomys ordii | reverse complement strand
ACCCTCACCCTAACCCTAACCCTAAACCTAACCCTCACACTAACCCTAATCCTCACCCTCACCCTAACCCTACCCCTCACCCTAACCCTCATCCTAACCCTAACGCTAGCCCTAACCCTCACCCTAGCCCTAACCCTTATGCTAACCTTAACCCTAACCCTAACCCTCACCCTCACCCTAACACTAACCCTAAACCTCTCCCTAACCCTAAACCTCATCCTAAACCTAAACCCAACCCTCACCCTCACCCTCACCCTCACTGTAACCCTAACCCTAACCCTCACCCTAACCCTAACACTCACCCTCCCCCTAAACCTCACCCTAACCCTTACCTTCACCCTAACCGTAACCCTAAACCTAACCCTCACCCTAAACCTTACCCTCACCCTAACCCTAACCCTCACCCTCACCCTAACCCTAAACCTAACCCTCACCCTAACCCTTACCCCTACCTTAACCCTAAACCTAACCCTAACCCTCACACTAACCCTCACCATCACACTCACCCTCACCCTCAGCCTAAACTTAAACCGAACCTAATCCCAAACCTAACCCTCTCTCTCACCCTAACCCTAACATTAATCCTACCCCTCACACTAAACCTCACCCTAACCCTATCCCTAACCCGCACCCTAAACTTAAACCTAACCCTAACCCTCACCCTCACACTAAACATCACCCTCGTCTGAACCCTCAGCCTAACCCTAACCCTCACCCACACCCTAACCCGAACCCTCGCCTGAACCCTCAGCCTAACCCTAACCTAACCCTAATCCTAACCCTAAACTTCACCCTCAACCTCACACTAATCCAAATCCTCACCCTCACCCTAACCCTAAAGTTAACCATAAATCTCTCCCTAACCCTAACCCACACCCTAACCCTAACCCTAACACTCACCCTTACCCTAATCCTAACTATAACCCTAACCCTAACCCTCACCCTAACCCTCAACCTAACCCTAAAACTAACCCTAACCTGAAACCTCACCCTATACCTCACCATCAACCCTTACCCTCACCGTAACCCTAACCCTAACCCTCACACTAACCCTCACCCTCACCCTCACCATTACGCTCAGCCTAACCCTAACCCTAACCCTAATCCTAAACCTAAACCTCACCCTCAACATAACCCTCAACCTAACCATAACCCTTATCCTCACCTTACCCCTCACCCTGATCCTCACTCTCACCCTGAATCTAACCGTAACCCTCGCCCTAACCCTAACCCTAACACTCACCCTAACCCTAACCCTCAACCTCAACCTAACCCTCACACTCACCCTAACACTCACCCTAATCCTAACCCTCTACCTCAACCTAACCCTCACCCTAACCCTAACCCTAACTCTCACCCTAACTCACACCCTAACCCTAACCCGAGCCCGAACCATAACCCTAACTCCAACCCTCACCCTAACCCTAAC
>NW_012267388.1:48606-52768 GCF_000151885.1 Dipodomys ordii | reverse complement strand
ACCCTAACCCTCACCCTAACCCTTACCCTCACCCTAAGCCTAAACCTAACCCTTATCCTAACCCTCACACTAACCCTCAAGCTAACGCTAAACCTACCCCTCACCCTACCCCAAACCCTAACCCTCACCCTCCACTTAAACCTAAACCTAACCCTAACACTCACGGAACACGAACCCTTACCCTCACTCTAACCCTCACCCTCACCCTAAACATCACACTAAGTCTAACTCTCACCCTAAACCTAACCCTAACCCTCACCCTAACAATAACTCTTACTGTAACCCTCACCCTCACCCTATTCCTCACCCTAACCCTAACCCTTACCCTAACCCTAACCTTCAACCTCACACTCACCCTAACCCTCACCCTCACCCTAAACATCACCCGAAACCAAACCCTCACCCTAACCCTAAGCCTAACCCTCACACTAACCCTAACCTTCACCTCACCCTCTGCCTAATCCTAACCCTAACCCTCACCCTAACCCTAAACCTCACCCTCACCCTCAGCCGAACCCTAATACTAATCCTAATCCTAACCCTCACCCTAACCCTCAGCCGAACCCTAATACTAATCCTAATCCTAACCCTCAGCCTCACCCTCAACCACACCTTAACCCTAAGGCTAACCCTAACCCTCACCCTCACCCTAAAACTCACCTTCACCCTAAACATCACGCTAACTCTAACCCCCACCCTAACCCTAACTCTAACCCTCACCCTCAGTATAACTCTTACCCTAACCCTTACCCTAACCCAAACCCTCACCCACACCCTCACCCTCATCCTAAACCTCACCCTCAGGCTAACCCTAAACCTAACCCTAATCCTAACCCTAGACCTCACCCTCACCATAAACCAAACCCTCACCCTCATCTTCACCCTCACCCTAACCCTAACACTAACCATAACTGTCACCCTAACCCTAACCCTCACCTTAACCCTAAACCTAACACTAACCCTAACTCTCACCCTAACCCTAACCCTCACCCTAACTCTAACACTCACCATAACCCTCAACCTCACCCTAATCCTCACCCTAACCCTAACCTTAACCCTTACCTAACTGAAACCCTCACCCTCACTCTCACCCTAGCCCTCACCCTAACCCTAACCCTAACTCTAACCCTCACCCTCACCCTCAACCTCACCCTCAGCCTAACCCTAACCCTAACCCTAATCCTAACCCTAACCCTCAAACTAACTCTAACCCTAACCCTAACCCTCACAGTAAACCTAACCCTCACCCTAACCCTCACCCTAAACCTTACCCTCACCTTCACCCTAACCCTCACCATAACCCTAATCCTCACCCTAAGCCTAACCGGACCCCTCACCCTCACCCTCACCCTCAGCCTAACCCTAATCCTAACCCTAACCTAAAACATAACCCTAACCCTCACCCTAAACCTAAACCTAAACCTAACCCTCACCCTAAACCTAACCCTCACCCTAAACCTAACCCTACCCCTCACCCTAACCCTCACCCTAAACCTAACCCTAACCCTCACCCTAACCCTAAACTTAACGCTAACCCTCACCCTCAGCCTACCCTCATCCTAACTCTAACCCTAACTCTAACCGTCACACTAATCCTAACCCTCACCCTCACCCTAACCATAAACCAAAACCCCACTGTATCCCTAAGCTCACCCTCAACCTCACAATCACCCTAACCCTCACCCTCACACTCACCCTCACCTTTACCCTAACCCTCACCCTATACATAGCCCTCACCCTAACCCTAACCCTCAACCTAGCCCTCACCCTAACCCTAACCCTAACTGTCACCTTCACACTCACCCTGACCCTCATCCTAAAACTAACCCTAACCCTAATCCTAACCCTAACCCTCACCCTCACCCTAACCCTACCCCTCCAGCTAAACCTCAACCTAACACTAACCCTAACCCTCACACTAAACCTAAACCTAACCTTCACCCTAACCCTACCCCTCACCCTAACCCTACCCCTCACCCTAACCCTCACCCTAAATTTAACCCTAACCCTTACCCTAACCCTAATCCTAACCCTAACTCTCACCCTTACCCTAGCCCTCACCCTAACTCTAACCCTAACCCTAACCCTCACACTAATCCTAAGCCTCACCCTAACCCTAACCCTACCCCTCAAGCTAAACCTCACCCTAACCCTAACCCTAATCCTCACTCTAACACTAACACTAACCCTAACCCTGAAACCTCACCCTAACCCTAACCCTCACCCACATCCTATCCCTCACCCTCACCCTAACCCTCACCCACACCCTAAAAAAACCCTAACCCTAACCCTCAACCTAAGGCTGACCCTCACCCTAACTATAACCCTCAGCCTAATCCTCACGCTCACCCTAAGCCTAACCCTTACCTAACCTAAATCCTCATCCTCACCCTCACCCTCACCCTAACCCTCACCCTCACCCTAGCCCTCACACTAACCATAACCCTAACCCTAACTGTCACGCTCACCCTCACCCTCACCCTCAGCCTAACCTAACCCTAACCCTAACCCAAAACCTAGCTCTCACCCTAACCCTAATATTAACACTCACCCTCACGCTAACCCTAAAACTCACGATAACCCTCACCCTCACACTAACACTCACCCTAAGCCTAACCCTAACCCAAACCCTCAACCTAAACCTCACCCTAACAGTAAACCTAACCCTGAACCTCACCCTAACCCTCACCCCAACACTAACCCTAACTCTGACCCTCACCCTCACCCTAACCCTCACCCTAAACCTTACCCTCACTCTAACCCTCACCCTAATGCTAACCCTAACTCTCACCCTAACCCTCACCCTAAACCTTACCCTCACTCTAACCCTCACCCTAACACTAACCCTAACCCTCACCCTCACAACCGGAGCAATAAGTTGAACTTCTACTTATGGCACTCTGTGAAAGTTTGGAGAACTAGAGCTCAGTTGTTTGGCACGTGACCACTGTCCATCCAGCACTATGGACAGCACTGCCTACATCTGGCTCTAATTAGTCCATGGTTGTGTTCAGCCGAATGACCTCTGCCAAAAACACTCTGAATGAGGTTCTGAGTTATTGCAACATAGGAGCGTTTCACTGCTTTCAAGGCTTCTTAGGAAGAATTCCATAATCTTGCTGCCGACAGGCCTCCGGCTGTTCCGGGTGAACATCTCCTCTTCAATCCCCCGTGGTTTCTTGTACACCCGTGAAGTTTTGCCAGGGTACGCAGTTTGCATTGCTGCACAATTGTGCCTGCATAGCTCTGCCGTGGTTGCAAACATTCAGGCGTGGCAGCCAGATAGGCTGGTCTCGGTAGGACACTGCCAGCGGACTGGGTATATCTGATTCCCTTTTTCTCACCTGAGTGCTACGGATTCCAGCTTTGACGGCTACAATCTACTCAACCGGAGCAGTAAGTTGAACCTCTACTTATGGCACTCTGTGAAAGTTTGGAGAACTAGAGCTCAGTTGATTGGCATGTGACCACATTGGCTACATCTGGCCCTAATTAGTCCACTGCTTACATTTGGCTCTAATTAGTCCAATGCTTACATCTGGCTCTAATTAGTCCACGGTTGTGTTCCGCAGAATGACCTCTGCCGGGAACACTCAGAATGAGATTCTTAGTTATTGCAACATAGGAGCGTTCAACTGCTTTCAAGGCTTCTTAGGAAGAATTCCGGAACCTTGCTGCCGGCAGGCCTCCGGTTGTTCCTCGGTGAACATCTCCTTGTAAATCCCCCGTGGTTTCTTGTACATCCGAAAGTTAGGCCAGGGCACGCAGTTTGCATTGCTGCACAATTGCGCCTGCATAGCTCTGCAGAGGATGGAAACATTCAGGCGTGACTGCCAGATAGGCTGGCCCCCCTAGGACACTGCCAGCTGACTGGGTATATCTGCTTCCTGTTCTTCTCACCTGAGTGCTATGATTCCAGCTTTGACGGCTACACTCTACTCAACTGGAGCAGTAAGTTGAACCTCTACTTATGGCACTCTGTGAAAATTTGAAGAACTAGAGCTCAGTTGTTGGGCAAGTGACCACATTGCCTACATCTGTCTCTAATTAAACCACTGCCTACATCTGGCTCTAATTAGTCCACGGTTGTTTTCAGCCGAATGATCTCTTCCGGGAACACTCAGAATGAGGTTCTGAGTTATTGCAACATAGGAGCGTTTCA
>NW_012267388.1:47227-48367 GCF_000151885.1 Dipodomys ordii | reverse complement strand
GGTACGCAGTTTGCATTGCTGCACAATTGCGCCTGCATAGCTCTGCCGCGGTTGCAAACATTCAGGCGTGGCAGCCAGATAGGCTGGTCCCAGCAGGACACTGCCAGCTGACTGGGTATATCTGCTTCCCGTTTTTCTCACCTGAGTGCTACTGATTCCATCTTTGATGGCTACACTCTACTCAACCACAGCTGTAAGTTGAACCTCTTCTTATGGCACTCTGTGAAAGTTTGGAAAACTAGAGCTCAGTTGTTTGTCACCCGACCACACTGCATACATCTAATTAGTCCACTGCATACATCTGGCTCTAATCAGTCCACGGTTGTGTTCAGCCGAATGACCTCTGCAGGGAACACAGAGAATGAGCTTCTGAATTATTGCAACATAGGTCCTTTTTACTGCTTTCAAGGCTTCTTAGGAAGAATTCAGGAATCTTGCTGCAGGCAGGCCTCTGGCTGTTCCGGGTGAACATCTCCTTGTAAATCCCCCATGGTTTCTTGTACACCCGTGAAGTTTTGCCAGGGTACGCAGTTTGCATTGCTGCACAGTTGCGCCTGCATAGCTCTGCCGCGGTTGCAAACATTCAGGAGTGGCAGCCAGATAGGCTGGTCCCGGCTGGACCCTGACCGTGGAGTGGGTATATCTGCTTCTCGTTCCTCTCACCTGAGTGCTACTGATTCCAGCTTGACGGCTACACTCTACTCAACCGGAGCAGTAAGTTGAACCTCTACTTATGGCACTCTGTGAAAGTTTGGAGAACTAGAGCTAAGTTGATTGGCACGCGACCACACTGCCTACATCTGGCTCTAATTAGTCCACTGCCTACATCTGGCTCTAATTAGTCCAGGGTTGTGTTCAGCCGAATGACCTCTGCAGAGAACACAGAGAATGAGCTTCTGAATTATTGCAACATAGGTGCTTTTCACTGCTTTCAAGGCTTCTTAGGAAGAATTTCGGTACCTTGCTGCTGGCAGGCCTCCGGCTGTTCCAGATGAACATCTCCTTGTAAATCCCCCGTGGTTTCTTGTACACCCGTGAAGTTTGGGCAGGGTACCCAGTTTGCCTTGCTGCACAATTGCGCCTGCATAGCTCTGCCGCGGTTGCAAACATTCAGGCGTGGCAGCCAGATAGGCTGGTCCC
>NW_012267388.1:43138-47177 GCF_000151885.1 Dipodomys ordii | reverse complement strand
TTGCTGCACAATTGCGCCTGCATAGCTCTGCCGCGGTTGCAAACATTCAGGCGTGGCAGCCAGATAGGCTGGTCCCTGTAGGAAACTGCCAGCTGAATGGATATATCTGCTTCTCGTTCTTCTCACCTGAGTGCTACTGATTCCAGCTTTGAGGGCTACACTCTACTCAACCGGTCCAGTGAGTTGAACTTCTATTTATGGCACTCTGTGAAAGTTTGGAGAACTACAGTTCAGTTGTTTGGCACACGACCACTGTCCATCCAGCACTATGGACGGCACTGCCTACATCTGGCTCTAATTAGTCCACTGCCTACATCTGGCTCTAATTAGTGCACTGCCGACATCAGGCTCTAATTAGAAAAAGGTTGTGTTCAGCGGAATGACCTCTGTGGGGAATACTCAGAATGAGGTTCTGAGTTATTGCAACATAGGATCATTTCACTACTTTCAAGGCTTCTTAAGAAAATTCCAGAATCTTGCCGCTGGCAGGCCTCCGGTGGTTTCGGTTGAACATCTCCTCTTCAATCCCCCGTGGTTTCTTGTACACCCGTGAAGTTTGGCCAGGGTACGCAGTTTGCATAGCTGCACAATTGTGCCTGCATAACTCTGCCGCGGTTGCAAACATTCAGGCGTGGCAGCCAGATAGGCTGGTCCCCGTAGGACACTGCCATCAGACTGGGTATATCTGCTTCCCGTTCTTCTCACCTGAGTACTACTGATTCCAGCTTTGACGGCTACACTCTATTCAACTAGAGCAGTAAGTTGAACCTCTACTTATGGCACTCTGTGAAAGTTTGGAGAACTAGAGCTCAGTTGATTCACAAGCGACCACTGTCCATCCAGCACTATGGACGGCACTGCCTCCATCTGGCTCTAATTAGTCCACTGCCTACATCTGGCTGTAATTAGTCCACAGTTGTGTTTAGCCAAAGGACCTCTGCTTGGAACACTAAGAATGAGCTTCTGAGTTATTGTAACATAGGAGCATTTCACTGCTTTCAAGGCTTCTTAGGAAGAATTCGGGAATCTTGCTGCCGGAAGGTCTCCGGGAGTTCCGGGTGAACATCTGTTTGTGAATCCCCCTTGGTTTATTGTACACCTGTGAAGTTTAGCCAGGGTACGCAGTTTTCATTGTTGCACAATTGCGCATGCATAGCTCTGCCGCGGTTGTAAACATTCAGGAGTGGCAGCCAGATAGGCTGGTCTCCGGAGGACACTGCCAGCTGACTGGGTATATCTGCTTTGCGTTCTTCTCACCTGAGTACTACTGATTCCAGCTTTGATGACTACACTCTACTCAACCGGAGCAGTAAGTTAAATCTCTACTCATGGCACTCTGTGAAAGTTTGGAGAACTAGAACTCAGATGTTTGTCACGCGACCACACTGGCTACATCTGGCCCTAATTAGTCTACTGTTTACATCTGGCTCTAATTAGTCCACGGTTGTGTTAAGCTGAATGACCTCTGCCGGTAACACTCAGAACCATGTTCTGAGTTATTGCAACATAGGAGCGTTTCACTGCTTTCAAGGCTTCTTAGGAAGAATTCAGGAATCTTGCTGGAGGCAGGCATCTGGCTGTTCCGGGTGAACATCTCCTTGTAAATCCCCCATGGTCTCTTGTACACCCGTGAATTTTGGCCAGGGTATGCTGTTTGCATTGTTGCACAATTGTGCCTGCATAGCTCTGCCGTGGTTGCAAACATTCAGGCGTGGCAGCCAGATAGGCTGGTCCCCTTTTGACACTGACAGTGGACTGGGTATATCTGCTTCCAATTCTTCTCACCTGAATGCTACTGATTCTAGCTTTGACGGCTACACTCTACTCAACCGGAGCAGTAAGTTGAACCTCTACTTATGGCACTGTGTGAAAGTTTGGAGAACTATAGCTCAGTTGATTGGCACGCAACCACACTGCCTACATCTGGCTCTAATTAGTCCACTGCCTACATCTGGCTCTAATTAGTCCACTGTTGTGTTCAGCCGAATGACCTCTGTGGGGAACACAGAGAATGAGCTTCTGAGTTATTGCAACATAGGTGCTTTTAACTGCTTTCAAGGCTTCTTAGGAAGAATTCCGGTATCTTGCTGATGGCATGCCTCCGGCTGTTCCGGGTGAACATCTCCTTGTAAATCCCCCATGGTTTCTTGTGCACCCGTTAAGTTTGGGCAGGGTACCCAGTTTGCCTTTCTGCACCATTGCGCCTGCATAGCTCTGCTGCGGTTGCAAACATTCAGGCGTGGCAGCCAGATAGGCTGGTCCCTGTAAGACACTGCCAGTGGGCTGGGTATATCTGCTTCCCGTTCTTCTCACCTGAGTGCTACTGATTCCAGCTTTGACGGCTACACTCTACTCTTCCGGTGCAGTAAGTTGAACCTATACTTATGGCACTCTGTGAAAGTTTGGAGAACTAGAGCTCAGTTGTTGTCATGCGACCACACTGCCTACATCTGGCTAAAATTAGTCCACTGCCTACATCTGGCTCTAATTAGTCCACGGTTGTGTTCAGCCAAATGACCTCTGCGGGGAACACTCAGAATGAGCATCTGAGTTATTGCAACATAGGAGCATTTCACTGCTTTCAAGGCTTCTTAGGAAGAATTCCGGAATCTTGCTGCCGGCAGGGCTCCGACTGTTCCGGGTGAACATCTGCTTGTAAATCCCCCTTGGTTTCTTGTACACCCGTGAAGTTTGGCCAGTGTATGCAGTTTGCATTGCTGCACAATTGCGCCTGCATAGCTCTGCCGTGGTTGCAAACATTCAGGCGTGGCAGCCAGATAGGCGGGTCCCTGTAGGACACTGCCAGCAGACTGGGTATTTCTGCTTCCCTTTCTTCTCACCTGAGTGCTACTGATTCCAGCTTTGAGGGCTACACTCTACTCAACTGGACCAGTGAGTTGAACTTCTACTTATGCCACTATGTGAAAGTTTGGAGAACTACAGCTCAGTTGTTTGGCCCATGTCCACTGTCCATCCAGCACTATGGACGGCACTGCCTACATCTGGCTCTAATTAGTCCACTGCCTACATCTGGCTCTAATTAGTGCACTGCCTACATCTGGCTCTAATTAGTCCAAGGTAGTGTTCAGCGGAATGACCTCTGTGGGGAACACTCAGAATGAGGTTCTGAGTTATTGCAACATAGGATCGTTTCAACTGCTTTCAAGGCTTCTTAGGAAGAATTGCAATCTTGCTGCCGGCAGGGCTTTGGCTGTTCCAGGTGAACATCTCCTTGTAAATCCCCCGTGGTTTCTTGTACACCCGTGAATTTGGCCAGGGTACCCAGATTGCATTGCTGCACAATAATGCCTGCATAGCTCTGCGGCGGTTGCAAACATTCAGGCATGGCAGCCAGATAGGCTGGTCCCAGTAGGAAACTGCCAGCAAACTGGGTACATCTGCTTCCCGTTCTTCTCACCTGAATGCTACTGATTCCAACTTTGATGGCTACACTCTACTCAACTGGAGCTGTAAGTTGAACTTCTACTTATGGCACTCTGTGAAAGTTTGGAGAAGTAGAGCAGAGTTGATTGGCACGGGACCACTGTCCTTCCAGCACTGTGGACGGCAATGCCTACATCTAAATCTAATGAGTCTACGATTGTGTTGAGCCGAATGATGTCTTCCGGGAACAATCAGAATGAGTTTCTGAGTTATTGCAACATAGGATCGTTTCACTACTTTCAAGTCTTCTTAGGAAAATTCCGGAATCTTGCCGCCGGCATGTCTCCGGGGGTTCCGGGTGAACATCTCCTCTTCAATCCTCCGTGGTTTCTTGTACACCCGTGAAGTTTGGCCAGGGTACCCAGTTTGCATTGCTGCACAATTGTGCCTGCAATGCTCTTCCGGGGTTGCAAACATTCAGGCGTGGCAGCCTGATAGCCTGGTTTCCGTAGGACACTGCCAGCGGACTGGGTATATCTGCTTCCCGTTCTTCTCACCTGAGTGCTACTTATTCCAGCTTTGACGGCTACACTCTATTCAACTGGAGCAGTAAGTTGAACCTCTACTTTTGGCACTCTGTGAAAGTTTGGAGAAC
>NW_012267388.1:41315-43088 GCF_000151885.1 Dipodomys ordii | reverse complement strand
CGTAGGACACTGCCAGCGGACTGGGTATATCTGCTTCCCGTTCTTCTCACCTGAGTGCTACTTATTCCAGCTTTGACGGCTACACTCTATTCAACTGGAGCAGTAAGTTGAACCTCTACTTATGGCACTCTGTGAAAGTTTGGAGAACGAGAGCTCATTTGTTTGGCATGCGACCACTGTCTATCCAGCACTATGGACAGCACTGCCTACATCTGGCTCTAATTAGTCCACGTTTGTGTTGAGCCGAATGACCTCTGAGGGGAACACTCAGAATGAGATTCTGAGTTATTGCAACGTAGGAGCGTTTCACTGTTTCAAGGCTTCGTAGGAAGAATTCCGGAATCTTGCTGCCGGCAGGACTCCGACTGTTCCGGGTGAACATCTCCTTGTAAATCCCACATGGTTTCTTGTGCACCCGTGAAGTTTGGCCAGGGTACGCAGTTTGCATTGCTGCACAATTGCGCCTGCATAGCTCTGCCGCGGTTGCAAACATTCAGGCGTGGCAGCCAGATAGTCTGGTCTCCATAGGACACTGCCAGCGGACTGGGTATATCTGCTTCCCGTTCTTCTCACCTGAGTGCTACTGATTCCAGCTTTGATGGCTACGCTCTACTCAACCGGAGAAGTAAGTTGAACCTGTACTTATGTCACTCTGTGAAAGTTTGGAGAACTTGAGCTCAGTTGTTGTCACGCGACCACACTGCCTCCATCTGGCTAAAATTAGTACACTGCTTACATCTGGCTCTAATTAGTCCACGGTTGTGTTCAGCCAAATGACCTCTGCAGGGAACACTCAGAATGAGCATCTGAGTTATTGCAACATGGGGCATTTCACTGCTTTCACGGCTTCTTAGGAAGAATTCCGGAATCTTGCTGCCGGCAGGGCTCCGGCTGTTCCAGGTGAACATCTGCTTGTAAATCCCCCTTGGTTTCTTGTA
The DNA here is from genome assembly GCF_000151885.1 of Dipodomys ordii. NCBI lineage: Eukaryota > Metazoa > Chordata > Mammalia > Rodentia > Heteromyidae > Dipodomys > Dipodomys ordii. Next base: position 42,150 of record NW_012267388.1, on the reverse strand, counting down.
CAGCTATGAAGTTGAGCCAGGGTACCCAGTTTGCATTGCTGCACAATTGTGCATGCATACCTCTGGCGCGGTTGCAAACATTCAGGCGTGACAGCCAGATAGGCTGGTCCCTGTAGGACACTGCCAGCTGACTGGGTATATCTGCTTCTCGTTCTTTTCACCTGAGTGCTACTGATTCCAGCCTTGACGGCTACACTCTACTCAACAGGAGCAGAAAGTTGAGCCTTTACTTATGGCACTCTGTGAAAGTTTGGAGAACTAGAGCTCAATTGTTTGGCACGCGACCACTCTCCATCCAGCAGTATGGACGGCACTGCCTACATCTTGCTCTAATTAGTCCACTGCCTACATCTGGCTGTAATTAGTCCACAGTTGTGTTTAGCCAAAGGACCTCTGCTTGGAACACTAAGAATGAGCTTCTGAGTTATTGTAACATAGGAGCATTTCACTGCTTTCAAGGCTTCTTAGGAAGAATTCGGGAATCTTGCTGCCGGAAGGTCTCCGGGAGTTCCGGGTGAACATCTGTTTGTGAATCCCCCTTGGTTTATTGTACACCTGTGAAGTTTAGCCAGGGTACGCAGTTTTCATTGTTGCACAATTGCGCATGCATAGCTCTGCCTTGGTTGTAAACATTCAGGAGTGGCAGCCAGATAGGCTGGTCCCCGGAGGACACTGCCAGCTGACTGGGTATATCTGCTTGCAGTTCTTCTCACCTGAGTGCTACTGATTCCAGCTTTGACGACTACACTCTACTCATCCGGAGCAGTAAGTTGAACCTCTACTTATGGCACTCTGTGAAAGTGTGGAGAACTAGAGCTCAGTTGTTTGCCACGCG
>NW_012267388.1:36588-40968 GCF_000151885.1 Dipodomys ordii | reverse complement strand
CCCGTTCTTCTCACCTGAGTGCTACTTATTCCAGCTTTGACCACTACACTCTACTCAACCCGACTAGTTAGGTGAACCTCTACTCATGGCACTCTGTTAAAGTTTTGAGAACTAGAGCTCAGTTGTTTGGAAAGCGACAACTGTCCATTCAGCACTATGGATCGCACTGCCTCCATCTGGCTCTAATTAATCCACGGTTGTGTTCAGCCGAAAGACCTCTGCCGGGAACACTCAGAATGAGGTTCTGAGTTATTGGAACATAGGAGCGTTTCACTGCTTTCAACGCTTCTTAGGATGAATTCCGGAGTCTTTCTGCTAGCAGGCCTCCGGCTTTTCCGGGTGAAGATCTTTTTGTAAATCCCCCGTGGTTTCTTGTACACCCGTGAAGTTTGGCCAGGGTACGAAGTTTGCATTCCTGCACAATTGCGCTTGCATAGCTTTGCCGCGGTTGCAAACATTCAGGTTTGGCAGCCAGTTAGGCTCGTCCCCATAGGACACTGGCAGCTGACTGGGTATATCTGCTTCCCGTTCTTCTCACCTGAGTGCTACTGATTCCAGCTTTGACAGCTACACTGTACTCAACCGGAGCAGTAAATTGAACCTCTACTTATGGCACTCTGTGAAAGTGTGGAGAACTAGAGCTCAGTTGTTTGGCACGCGACCACTGTACATCCAGCACCATGGACGGCACTGCCTACATCTGGCTCTAATTCGTCCACTGCCTACATCTGGCTCTAAATAGTCCACGGTTGTGTTCAGCCCAATAACCTTTGCGGGGAACACTCAGAATGAGCTTCTGAGTTATTGCAACATAGGGGCGTTTAAATACTTTCAAATCTTCTTAGGAAGAATTCCGGAATCTTGCTTCCGGCAGGCCTCCGGATGTTCCGGGTGAACATCTCCTTGTAAATCCCCTGTGGTTTCTTGTACACCCGTGAAGTTTGGCCAGAGTACACAGTTTGTATTTTTGCACAATTGCGCCTGCATAGCTCTGCCGTGGTTGCAAACATTCAGGCGTGGCAGCCAGATAGGCTGGTCCCTGTAGGATACTGCCAGCTGACTGGGTATATCAGCTTCCCGTTCTTCCACCTGAGTGCTACTGATTCCAGCTTTGACGGCTACACTCTACTCCACCGGACCAGTGAGTTGAACTTCTACTTATGGCAATCTGTGAAAGTTTGGAGAACTCGAACTCAGTGGTTTGACACGTGACCACCGTCCATCCAGACCTATGGACGGCACTGCTTACTTCTGGCTCTAACAAGTCCACAGTTGTGTTCAGCGGAATGACCTCTGCCGGGAACACTCAGAATGAGGTTCTGAGTTTTTGCAACATAGGTGCATTTCACTGCTTTCATGGCTACTTAGGAAGAATTCCGGAATATTGCTGCCGGCAGGCCTCCGACTGTTCCGGGTGAACATCTCCTTGTAAATTCTCTGTGGTTTCTCATACACCCGTGAAGTTTGGCCAGGGTACGCAGTTTTCATTGCTGCACAATTGGGCCTGCATAGCTCTACCGTGGTTGCAAACATTCAGTCTTGGCCGCCAGAAAGGCTGGTCCCCGTAGGACACTGCCAGCTGACTATCTCTGCTTTCCATTCTTCTCAACTGATTGCTACTGATTCCAGCTTTGAGAGCTACACTCTACTCAACCGGAGCAGTAAGTTGAACCTCTACTTATGGCAATCTGTGAATGTTTGGAGAAGTAGAGCTCAGTTGATTGGCAAGCGACCACTGTCCATCCAGCACTATGGTTAGCACTGCTTCCATGTGGCTCTAATTAGTCCACTGCCTACATCTGGCTCTATTTAGTCCACTGCCTACAGCTGGCTCTAATTAGTCCACTGCCTACATCTGGCTCTAATTAGTCCAAGGTTGTGTTCAGCGGAATGACCTCTGCGGGGAACACTCAGAATGAGGTTCTGAGTTATTGCAACATAGGAGCGTTTCACTGCTTTCCAGGCTTCTTAGGAAGAATTCTGGAATCTTGCTGCCGGCAGGGCTCTGGCAGTTCCAGGTGAATATCTCCTTGTAAATCCCCCGTGGTTTCTCGTACACCCATGAAGTTTGGCCAGGGTACCCAGATTGCATTGCTGCACAATTACACCTGCATACCTCTGCCGCGGTTGCAAACATTCAGGTTGGCAGCCAGATAGGCTGGTCCCCGTAGGACACTGCCAGCGGAATGGGTACATCTGCTTCCCGTTCTTCTCACCTGAGTGCTACTGATTCCAGCTTTGACGGGTACACTCTACTCAACTGGAGCTGTAAGTTGAACCTCTACTTATGGCACTCTGTTAAAGTTTGGAGAAGAAGAGCTCAGTTGATTGGCAAGCGACCACTGTCCATCCAGCACTCTGGATGGCACTGCCTCCATCTGCCTCTAATTAGTCCACGGTCATGTTCAGCCGAATGACCTCTTCCGAGAACACTCAGAATGAGGTTCTGAGTTATTGTAACATAGGAGCCTTTCACTGCTTTCAAGGCTTCTTAGGAAGAATTCCGGAATGTTTCTGCTGGCAGGCCTCCGGCTTTTCCGGGTCAACATCTCTTTGTAAATCCCCCGTGTTTTCTTGTACACCGGTGAAGTTTACCCAGGGTATGCAGTTTGCATTGCTGCACAATTGTGCCTGCATAGCTATGCCACGGTTGCAAACATTCAGGCGTGGAAGCCAGATAGGCTGGTCCCCGTAGGACACTGCCAGCTGACTGGGTATATCTGCTTCCCGTTCTTCTCACCTGAGTGCTACTGATTCCAGCTTTGACTTCTACACTGTACTCAACCGGAGAAGTAAGTTGAACCTCTCCTTTTGGTACTCTGTGAAAGTTTGGAGAACTAGAGCTCCGTTGTTTGGCATGCGACCACTGTCCATCCAGCACTATGGATTGCACTGCCTACATCTGGCTCTAATTAGTCCACTGCATACATCTGCTTCTAATTAGTCCACGGTTGTGTTCAGCCGAATGACCTCTTCGGGGAACACTCACAATGAGGTTCTGAGTTATTGCAACATAGGATCGTTTCACTACTTTCAAGGCTTCTTAGGAATAATTCCGGAATCTTGCCGCCCGCAGGAATTCGGTGGTTCCGGGTGAACATCTCCTCTTCAATCCCCCGTGGTTTCTTGTACACCCGTGAAGTTTGGCCAGGGTACGCAGTTTGCATTGCTGCACAATTGCGCCTGCATAGCTCTGCTGCTGTTGCAAACATTCAGGCATTGCACTCAGATAGGCTGGTCCCCATAGGACACTGCCAGTGGACTGAGTATATCTGCTTCCTGTTCTTCTCACTTGAGTGCTACTGATTTCAGCTTTGACCACTATACTCTTCTCAACTGGAGCAAGAAGTTGAACTTCTACTTATGGCACTCGGTGAAAGTTTGGAGAACTAGAGCTCAGATGTTTGGCACGCGACCACTGTCCATCCCGCAGTATGGACTGCACTGCTTACATCTGGGTCTAATAAGTTCAGGGTTGTTTTCAGCCGAATGACCTCAAACGGGAATACTCAGTATGAGGTTCTGAGTTTTTCAATATAGGAGCTTTTCACTGCTTTCAAGGCTTCTTAGGATTAATTCCGGAATTTTGCTGTCGGTAGGCCTTCTGCTTTTCCTGGTGAACATCTCCTTGTAAATACCCCCTGGTTTCTTTTTCACCCGTGAAGTTTGTCCAGGTACCCAGTTTGCATTGCTGCACAATTGCGCCTGCATAGCTCTGCCCGGGTTGCAAACATTCAGGCGTGGCAGCCAGATAGGCTGGTCCTCGAAGGACACTGCTAGCATACTGGGTATATCTGCTTCCCTTTCTTCTCACCTGAGTGCTACTGATTCCACCTTTGATGGCTACAATCTTCTCAACCGGAGCAGTATGTTGAACCTGTACTTATGGCACTCTGTGAAAGTTTGGAGAACTAGAGCTCAGTTGTTTAGCACGAGACCACTGTCCATCCAGCACTATGGAAGGCACTGCTTACATCTGGCTCTATTTAGTCCATGGGTGTGTTCAGCCGAATGCCCTCTGCCGAGAACACTCAGAATGAGGTTCTGAGTTATTGCAACATAGGAGTGTTTCACTGCTTTCAAGGCTTCTTAGGAAGAATTCCGGAATCTTGCTACCGGCAGGCTTCCGACTGTTCCGGGTGAACATCTCCTTGTATATCCCATGTGGTTTCTTGTACACCCGTGAAGTTTGGCCTGTGTACGCAGTTTGCATTGATGCACAATTGCACCTGCATAGCTCTGCCGTGGTTGCAAACATTCAGGCGTGGCAGCCAGATAGGCTGTTCCCCATAGGACACTGCTATCTGACTGGGTATATCTGCTTCCCGGTCTTCTCACCTGAGTGCTACTGATTCCAGCTTTGACGGCTACACTCTACTC
>NW_012267388.1:35285-36538 GCF_000151885.1 Dipodomys ordii | reverse complement strand
TGCACAATTGCGCATGCATAGCTCTGCCTTGGTTGTAAACTTTCAGGAGTGGCAGCCAGATAGGCTGGTCCCCGGAGGACACTGCCAGCTGACTGGGTATATCTGCTTGCCGTTCTTCTCCCCTAAGTGCTACTGATTCCAGCTTTGATGACTACACTCTACTCATCCGGAGCAGTAAGATGAACCTCTACTTATTGCACTCTGTGAAAGAGTGGAGAACTAGAGCTCAGTTGTTTGGCACGCGACCACTGTCCATCCAGCACTACGGACGGCACTGCCTACATCTGGCTCTAATTAGTCCAAGGTTGTGTTCACCCGAATTCCCTCTGCCGAGAACACTCAGAATGAGGTTTTGCGTTATTGCAACATAGGGGCGTTTCACTGCTTTCAAGGCTTCTTAGGAAGAATTCCAGAATCTTGCCAGCGGCAGGCCTCTGGCTGTTCTGGGTGAATATCTCCCTGTAAATCCCCCGTGGTTGCTTGTACACCGGTGAAGTTTGGCCAGTGTAAAGCAGTTTACATTCCTGCACAATTGCGCCTGCATAGCTCTGCCGCGGTTGCAAACATTCAGGCGTGGCAGCCAGATAGGCTGGTCCCTGTAGGAAACTGCCAGCTGACTGGATATATCTGCTTCCCGTTCTTCTCACCTGAGTGCTAATTATTCCAGCTTTGACCACTAAACTCTACTCAACCCGAGCAGTTAGGTGAACCTCTACTTATGGCACTCTGTGAAAGTTTGGAGAACTAGAGCTCAGTTGTTTGGTAAGCGACACATGTCCATCCAGCACTATGGATGGCACTGCCTCCATCTGGCTCTAATTAATCCACGGTTGTGTTCAGCCGAAAGACCTCTGCCGGGAACACTCAGAATGAGGTTCTGAGTTATTGCAACATAGGAGTGTTTCACTGCTTTCAAGGCTTCTTAGGATGAATTCCGGAATCTTTCTGCTAGCAGGCCTCCGGCTTTTCCGGGTGAAGATCTTTTTGTAAATCCCCGTGGTTTCTTGTACACCTGTGAAGTTTGGCCACGGTACGAAGTTTGCATTGCTGCACAATTGCGCCTGCATAGCTCTGCCGTGGTTGCAAACATTCAGGTTTGGCAGCCAGATAGGCTCGTCCCCATAGGATACTGCCAGCTGACTGGGTATATCTGCTTCCGGTTCTTCTCACCTGAGTGCTACTGATTCCAGCTTTGACGGCTACACTCTACTCAACTGGAGCTGTAAGTTGAACCTCTACTTATGGCACTCTGT
>NW_012267388.1:33142-33746 GCF_000151885.1 Dipodomys ordii | reverse complement strand
TTTTGGACATGAAAACTTGTGCTTCTCATTGTTGCATCAGATCCACCTGTATCCTTAAACAACTGGTTCCAGCTTTGTCGGCTCCACTCCACTCAACCAGAGCTGTAAGTTGAACTTCTACTTATGGCACTCTGTGAAAGTTTGGAGAAGTAGAGCTCAGTTGATTGGCAAGCGACCACTGTCCATCCAGCACTCTGGATGGCACTGCTTCCATCTGGCTCTAATTAGTCCACGGTTGTGTTCAGCCGAATGACCTCTGCCGGGAACACTCAGAATGAGGTTCTGAGTTATTGCAACATAGGAACGTTTCACTGCTTTCAAGGCATCTTAGGAAGAATTCCGGAATCTTGCTGCCAGCAGGCCTCCGGCTGTTCCGGGTGAACATCTTCTTGTAAATCCCCCGTGGTTTCTTGTACTCCTGTGAAGTTTGGCCAGGGTATGCAGTTTGCATTGCTGCACAATTGCGCCTACATAGCTCTGCCGCGGTTGTAAACATTCAGGAGTGGCAGCCAGATAGGCTGGTCCCCGGAGGACACTGCCAGCTGACTGTGTATATCTGCTTGCCGTTCTTCTCACCTGAGTGCTACTGATTCCAGCTTTGATG
>NW_012267388.1:30242-33092 GCF_000151885.1 Dipodomys ordii | reverse complement strand
TACACTCTACTCAACGGGAGCAGTAAGTTGAACCTCTACTTATGGAACTCTGTGAAAGTTTGGAGAACTGGAGCACAGTTGATTGGCACCTGACCACACAGCCTACATCTGGCTCTAATTAGTCCACTGCCTACATCTGGCTCTAATTAGTCCAGGGTTGTGTTCAGCCGAATGACCTCTGCCGGGAACACAGAGAATGAGCTTCTGAGTTATTGCAACATAGGTGCTTTTCACTGCTTTCAAGGCTTCTTAGGAAGAATTCCGGTATCTTGCTGCTGGCAGGCCTCCGGCTGTTCCGGGTGAACATCTCCTTGTAAATCACCCTTGGTTTCTTGTACACCTATGAAGTTTAGCCAGGGTACCCAGTTTGCATTGCTGCACAATTGTATGCATAGCTCTGCCGTGGTTGTAAACATTCAGGAGTGGCGGCCAGATAGGCTGGTCCCCGGAAGACACTGCTAGCTGACTGGGTATATCTGCTTCGCGTGCTTCTCACCTGAGTGCTACTGATTCCAGCTTTGAGGGCTACAGTCTACTCCACCGGACCACTGAGTTGAACTTCTACTTATGGCACTCTGTGAAAGTTTTGAGAACTAGAGCTCAGTTGTTTGGCACGCGACCACTGTCCATTCAGCACTATGGACGGCACTGCTTACATGTGGCTCTAATTAGTCCACGGTTGTGTTCAGCCTAATGACCTCTGCTGGGAACACTCAGAATGAGGTTCTGAGTTATTGCAACATAGGAGCATTTCACTGCTTTCAAGGCTTCTTAGGAAGAATTCTGGAATCTTGCTGCCGGAATGCCTCCGGCTGTTCCTGGTAAAAATCTCCTTGTAAATACCTCGTGGTTTCTTGAAGACCGGTGAAGTTTCGCCAGGTTATGTAGTTTGCATTGCTGCACAATTGGGCCTGCATAGCTCTGCCGTGGTTGCAAACATTCAGGCGTGGCAGCCAGATAGGCTGGTCCCCATATGACACTGCCAGCTGACTGGGTGTATCTGCTTCCCCTTCTTCTCACCTGAGTGCTACAGATTCCAGCTTTGACGGCTACACTCTACTCAACGGGAGCAGTAAGTTGAACCTTTACTTATGGCACTATGTGAAAGTTTGGAGAACTAGAGCTCAATTGTTTGGCACGCGACCACTGTCCATCCAGCACTATGGACGGCACTGCCTACATCTGGCTCTAATTCGTCCACTGCCTACATCTGGCTCTAATTAGTCCACGGTTGTGTTCAGCCGAATGACCTCTGCTGGGAACACTCAGAATGAGCTTCTGAGTTATTGCAACATAGGAGCGTTTCACTGCTTTCAAGGCTTCTTAGGAAGAATTCCGGAATCTTGCTGCCGGCAGGTCTCGGGCTGTTCCGGGTGAACATCTCCTTGTAAATCCCCTTGGTTTCTCGTACACCCGTGAAGTTTGGCCAAGGTGCGCAGTTTGTATTTTTGCACAATTGCGCCTGCATAGCTCTGCCGTGGTTGCAAACATTCAGGCGTCGCCGCCAGATTGGCTGGTCCCTGTAGGACACTGCCAGCTGACTGGTATATCTGCTTGCCGTTCTTCTCACCTTAGTGCTACTGAATCCATCTTTGACGGCTACACTCTACTCCACCGGACCAGTGAGTTGAACTTCTACTTATGGCAATCTGTGAAAGTTTGGAGAACTCGAGCTCAGTTTTTTGGCACGCGACCACCGTCCATTCAGCCCTATGGACATCACTGCTTACTTCTGGCTCTAACAAGTCCACGGTTGTGTTCAGCGAAATGACCTCTGCCGGGAACACTCAGAATGAGGTTCTGAGTTTTTGCAACATAGGGGCATTTCACTGCTTTCAAGGCTTCTTAGGAAGAAATCCAGAATGTTGCTGCGGGCAGGCCTCCGGCTGTTCCGGGTGAACATCTCCTTGTAAATCCCCTGTGGTTTCTCATACACCCGTGAAGTTTGGCCAGGGTACGCAGTTTGCATTGCTGCACAATTGGGCCTGCATAGCTCTGCCATGGTTGCAAACATTCACTCGTGGCCGCCAGAAAGGCTTGTCCCCGTAGGACACTGCCAGCTGACTGAGTATATCTGTTTTCCGTTCTTCTCACCTGATTGCTACTGATTCCAGCTTTGACGGCTACACTCTACTCAACTGGAGCAGTAAGTTGAACCACTACTTATGGCAATCTGTGAAAGTTTGGAGAAGTAGAGCTCAGTTTATTGGCAAGCGACCACTGTCCATCCAGCACTATGGTTGGCACTGCTTCCATGTGGCTCTAATTAGTCCACTGCCTACATCTGGCTCTAATTAGTCCAGTGCCTACATCTGGCTCTAATTAGTGCACTGCCTACGTCTGGCTCTAATTAGTCCAAGGTTGTGTTCAGCGGAATGACCTCTGCGGGGAACACTCAGAATGAGGTTCTGAGTTATTGCAACATAGGAGCGTTTCACTGCTTTCAAGGCTTCTTAGGAAGAATTCTGGAATCTTGCTGCCGGCAGGGCTCCGGCAGTTACAGGTGAATATCTCCTTGTAAATCCCCCGTGGTTTCTGGTACACCCTTGTAGTTTGGCCAGGGTACCCAGATTGCATTGCTGCCCAATTACGCCTGCATATCTCTGCTGCGGTTGCAAACACTCAGGCGTGGCAGCCAGATAGGCTGGTCCCCATAGGACACTGCCAGCGGAATGGGTACATCTGCTTCCTGTTCTTCTCACCTGAATGGTAATGATTCCAGCTTTTTTTTTTCTTTTAAATTTTATTTTATTTCATTTGTGAACAAACTGTACAGAGGGGTTACAATTGCATGGGCAGGATAATGCGTACATTTCTTACCAAGCATTGCAGCCTCCTCCTTTGTTTACC
>NW_012267388.1:27494-29916 GCF_000151885.1 Dipodomys ordii | reverse complement strand
CCTGCATAGCTCTGCCGCGGTTGCAAACATTCAGGCGTGGCAGCCAGATAGTCTGGTCTCCATAGGACACTGACAGCAGACTGGGTATATCTGCTTTCCGTTCTTCTCACCTGAGTGCTACTGATTCCAGCTTTGATGACTACACTCCTCTCATCAGGAGCAGTAAGTTGAACCTCTACTTATGGCACTCTGTGAAAGTGTGGAGAACTAGAGCTCAGTTGTTTGGCAGGCGACCACTGTCCATCCAGCACTATAGACGGCACTGCCTACATCTGGCTCTAATTAGTCCAAGGTTGTGTTCACCCGAATGCCCTCTGCCGAGAACACTCAGAATGAGGTTCTGAGTTATTACAACATAGGGGCATTTCACTGCTTTCAAATCCTCTTAGGAAGAAATCCGGAATCTTGCTACCGGCAGGCCTCCGGCTGTTCCGGGTAAACATCTCCTTGTAAATCCCACGTGGTTTCTTGTACACCGGTGAAGTTTCTCCAGGGTATTCAGTTTGCATTGCTGCACAATTGGGCCTGCATAGCTCTGCCGCAGTTGCAAACATTCAGGCGTGGCAGCCAGATAGGCTGGTCCCCGTAGGACACTGCCAACTGACTTGGTATATCTCCTTACCGTTCTTCTCAGCTGAGTTCTACTGATTCCAGCTTTGATGGCTACACTCCTCTCATCAGGAGCCGTAAGTTGAACCTCTACTTATGGCACTCTGTGAAAGTGTGGAGAACTAGAGCTCGGTTGTTTGGCACGCAACCACCGTCCATCCAGCACTATGGACGGCATTGCTTACATCTGACTCTAATGAGTCCACGGTTGTGTTCAGCCGAATGACCTCTACCTGGAACACTCAGAATGAGGTTCTGAGTTATTGCAACATAGGAGCGTTTCACTGCTTTCAAGGCTTCTTAGGATGAATTCCGGAATCTTTCTGTTGGCAGGCCTCCGGCTTTTCCAGGTGATCATCTCTTTGTAAAACCCCCGTGGTTTCTTGTACACCCTTGAAGTTGGGACAGGGTACGCAGTTTGCATTACTGCACAATTGCGCCTGCATAGCTCTGCCGCGGTTGCAAACATTCAGGTGTGGCAGCCAGATAGGCTGGTCCCCACAGGACACTGCCAGCAGACTGGGTATATCTGCTTCCCGTTCTTCTCACTTGAGTGCTACTGATTCCAGCTTTGATGGCTACACTCTACTCAACGGGAGCAGTAAGTTGAACCTCTACTTTTGGCACTCTGTGAAAGTGTGGAGAACTAGAGCTCAGTTGTTTGGCACGTGACCACTGTCTATCCAGCACTATGGACAGCACTGCCTACATCTGGCTCTAATTAGTCCACTGTTGTGTTGAGCTGGAAGACCTCGTGGGGAACACTCAGAATGATGTTCTGAGTTATTGCAACGTAGGAGCTTTTCAGTGTTTCAAGGCTTCGTAGGAAGAATTCCGGAATCTAGCTGCCGGCAGGCCTCCGGCTGTTCTGGGTGAACATCTTCTTTTAAATCCCCCATGGTTTCTTGTACACCCGGGAAGTTTGGCCATGGTATGCAGTTTGCATTGCTGCACAATTCCGCCTGCATAGCTCTGCAGCGGTTGCAAACATTCAGGCATTGCAATCAGATAGGCTGGTTCCCGTAGGATACTGCCAGCGGACTGAGTATATCTGCTTCCCGTTCCTCTCACCTGAGTGCTACTGATTCCAGCTTTGACAGCTACACTGTACTCAACCGGAGAAGTAAGTTGAACCTCTACTTATGGCACTCTGTGAAAGTTTGGAGAACTAGAGCTCCGTTGTTTGGCATACGACCACTGTCCATCCAGCACTATGGATGGCACTGCCTACATCTGGCTCTAATTAGTCCACTGCATACATCTACTTCTAATTAGTGTTCGGTTGTGTTCAGCCCAATGACCTCTGCGGGGAACACTCAGAATGAGGTTCTGAGTTATTGCAACATAGGATCGTTTCACTACTTTCAAGGCTTCTTAATAATAATTCCGGAATCTTGCCGCCCGCAGGAATCGGGCGGTTCCGGGTGAACATCTCCTCTTCAATCCCCTGTGGTTTCTTGTACACCCGTGAAGTTTGGCCAGGGTATGCAGTTTCCATTGCTGCACAATTGTGCCTGCATAGCTCTTCCGGGGTTGCAAATATTCAGGCATGGCAGCCACATAGCCTGGTTTCCGGAGGACACTGCCAGCGGCCTGGGTATATATGCTTCCCGTTCTTCTCACCGGAGTGCTACTGATTCCAGCTTTGACGGCTACACTCTACTCAATGGGAGCAGTAAGTTGAACCTCTACTTTTGGCACTCTGTGAAAGTTTGGAGAACTAGAGCTCAGTTGTTTGGCACGCAACCACTGTCTATCCAGCACTATGGACAGCACTGCCTACATCTGGCTCTAATTAGTCCACGGTTGTGTT
>NW_012267388.1:24840-25888 GCF_000151885.1 Dipodomys ordii | reverse complement strand
GCGACCACTGTCCATCCAGCACTATGGACGGCACTGCCTACATCTGGCTCTAATTAGTCCAAGGTTGTGTTCACCCGAATGCCCTCTGCCGAGAACACTCAGAATGAGGTTCTGCGTTTTTGCAACATAGGGGTGTTTCATTGCTTTCAAGGCTTCTTAGGAAGAATTCCGGAATCTTGCTGCCGGCAGGCCTCCGGCTGTTCCGGGTAAACCTCTCCTTGTATATCCCCTGTGGTTTCTTGTACACCCGTGAAGTTTGGCCAGGGTACACAGTTTGTATTTTTGCACAATTGCGCCTGCATAGCTCTGCCACGGTTGCAAACATTCAGGCGTGGCAGCCAGATAGGCTGGTCCCCGTAGGACACTGCCAACTGGCTGGGTATATCTCCTTACCGTTCTTCTCAGCGGAGTTCTACTGATTCCAGCTTTGATGGCTACACTCTACTCAACCCGAGCAGTAAGTTGAACCTCTACTTATGGCACTCTGTGAAAGTTTGGGGAATTAGAGCTCAGTTGTTTGGCACGCAACCACCGTCCATCCAGCACTATGGACGGCACTGCTTACATCTGGCTCTAATGAGTCCATGGTTGTGTTCAGCCGAATGACCTGTACCGGGAACACTCAGAATGAAGTTCCGAGTTATGGCAACATAGGAGCGTGTCACTGCTTTCAAGGCTTCTTATGAAGAATTCCGGAATCTTGCGGCCAGCAGGCCTCCTGCTGTTCCGGGTGAACATCTCGTTATAAATCCCCCGTGGTTTCTTGTACACCCGTGAAGTTTGGCCAGGGTACCCAGATTGCATTGCTGCACAATTATGCCTGCATAGCGCTGCAAAGGTTGCAAACAATCAGGTGTGGCAACCGGATAGGCTGGTCCCCAGAGGACAATGCCAGCAGATTGCGTGTATCTACTTCCCGTTCTTCTCACCTGAATGCTTCTGATTCCAGCTTTGACGGCTTCACTCTACTCCGCCGGACCAGTGAGTTGAACTTCTACTTATGGCACTCTGTGAAAGTTAGGAGAACTACAGCTCAGTTGTTTGGCAC
>NW_012267388.1:22833-24790 GCF_000151885.1 Dipodomys ordii | reverse complement strand
AGCTCAGTTGTTTGGCACACGACCACTGTCCATCCAGCAGTATGGACTGCACTGCCTACATCTGCCTCTAATTAGTCCACTGCCTAAATCTGGCTCTCATTAGTGCACTGCCTACATCTGGCTCTAATCAGTCCAAGGTAGTGTTCAGCGGAATGACCTTTGTGGGAACACTGAGAATGAGGTTCTGAGTTATTGCAACATAGGATCGTTTCACTGCTTTCAAGGCTTCTTAGGAAGAATTCTGGAATCTTGCTGCCGGCAGCGCTCCGGCTGTTCCAGGTGAACATCTCCTTGTAAATCCCCCATGGTTTCTCGAACACCCGTGCAGTTTGGCCAGGGTACCCAGATTACATTGCTGCACAATTATGCCTGCATAGCTCTGCCGGGGTTGCAAACATTCAGGCGTGGCAGCCAGATAGGCTGGTCCCTGTAGGACACTGCCAGTGGACTAGGTACATCTGCTTCCCGTTCTTCTCACCTGAATGCTACTGGTTGCAGCTTTGACGGCTACACTCTGCTCAGCTGGAACTGTAAGTTGAACTTCTACTTATGGCACTCTGTGAAAGTTTGGAGAACTAGAGCTCAGTGGATTGGCAAGCGACCACTGTCCATCCAGCAGTATGGATGGCACTGCCTCCATCTGGCTCTGATTAGTCCACGGTTGTGTTCAGCCGAATGACCTCTGCCGAGAACACTCAGAATGAGGTTCTGCGTTTTTGCAACATAGGGGTGTTTCATTGCTTTCAAGGCTTCTTAGGAAGAATTCCGGAATCTTGTTGCCGGCAGGCCTCCGGCTGTTCCGGGTGAACATCTCCCTGTAAATCCCCCGTGGTTGCTTGTACACCGGTGAAGTTTGGCCAGTGTAAAGCAGTTTACATTCCTGCACAATTGCGCCTGCATAGCTCTGCCGCGGTTGCAAACATACAGGCGTGGCAGCCAGATAGGCTGGTCCCTGTAGGACACTGCCAGCGGACTGGGTATATCTGCTTCTCGTTCCTCTCACTTGAGTGCTACTGATTCCAGCTTTGATGACTACACTGTACTCATCCGGAGCAGTAAGTTGAACCTCTACTTATGGCACTCTGTGAAAGTGTGGAGAACTAGAGCTCAGTTGTTTTGCACCCGACCACTGTCCATCCAGCACTATGGACCCCACTGCCTACATCTGGCTCTAATTAGTCCAAGGTTGTGTTCACCCGAATATCCTCTGTGGAGAACACTCAGAATGAGGTTCTGAGTTATTGCAACATAGGGGCGTTTCACTGCTTTCAAGGCTTCTTAGGAAGAATTCCGGAATCTTGCGGTCGGCAGGCCTCCGGCTGTTCCGGGTGAACACCTCCTTGTAATTCCCCCGTGGTTTCTTGTACACCCGTGAAGTTTGGCCAGGGTACCGAGTTTGCATTGCTGCAAAATTGCGCCTGCATAGCTCTGCCGGGGTTGCAAACATTCAGGCGTGGCAGCCAGATAGGCTGGTCCCTGTAGGAAACTGCCAGGTGACTGGATGTATCTGCTTACCGTTCTTCTCATCTGAGTGCTACTGATTCCAGCTTTGAGGGCTACACTCTACTGAACCGGACCAGTGAGTTGAACTTCTATTTATGGCACTTTGTGAAAGTTTGGAGAACTAGAGCTCAGTTGTTTGGCACAGGAGCACTGTCCATCCAGCACTATGGACGGCACTGCTTACATGTGGCTCTAATTAGTCCACGGTTGTGTTCAGCCGAATGAACTCTGCGGGGAACACTCAGAATGAGCTCCTGAGTTATTGCAACATAGGAGCGTTTCACTGCTAACAAGGCTTCTTAGGAAGAATTCCGGAATCTTGCTGCCGGCAAGGCTCCGGCTGTTGCGGGTGAACATCTGCTTGTAAATCCCTCTTGGTTTCTTGTACACCTGTGAAGTTTAGCCAGGGTACGCAGTTTGCATTGCTGCACAGTTGCCCATGCATAGCTTTGCC
>NW_012267388.1:20986-22783 GCF_000151885.1 Dipodomys ordii | reverse complement strand
GCATTGCTGCACAGTTGCCCATGCATAGCTTTGCCACGGTTGTAAACATTCAGGAGTGGCAGCCAGATAGGCTGGTCTCTGGAGGACACTGCCTGCTGACTGGGTTTATCTGCTTGGCGTTCTTCTCACTTGAGTGCTACTGATTCCAGCTTTGATGACTGCACTGTACTCATCCGGAGCAGTAAGTTGAACCTCTACTTATGGCACTCTGTGAAAGTGTGGAGAACTAGAGC
Organism: Dipodomys ordii; assembly: GCF_000151885.1. NCBI lineage: Eukaryota > Metazoa > Chordata > Mammalia > Rodentia > Heteromyidae > Dipodomys > Dipodomys ordii. The sequence goes on along the minus strand of NW_012267388.1, from coordinate 22,550 downwards.
TCAGTTGTTTTGCACTCGAACACTGTCCATCCAGCACTATGGACGGCACTGCATACATCTGGCTCTAATTAGTCCAAGGTTGTGTTCACCCTAATGTCCTCTGCTGAGAACACTCAGAATGAGGTTCTGAGTTATTGCAACATAGGGGCGTTTCACTGCTTTCAAGGCTTCTTAGGAAGCATTCTGGAATCTTGCTACCTGCAGGCCTCTGGCTGTTCCGGGTGAACATCTCCTTGTAAATCTCCCGTGGTTTCTTGTACACCCGTGAAGTTTGGCCATGGTACGCAGTTTGCATTGCTGCACAATTGTCCCTGCATAGCTCTGCCGCGGTTGCAAATATTCAGGCGTGGCAGCCAGATAGGCTGGTCCCTGTAGGAAACTGCCAGCTGACTGGGTATATCTGCTTACAGTTCTTCTCACCTGAGTGCTACTGATTCCAGCTTTGACCAATACACTCTACTCAACCGGAGCAGTAAGTTGAACCTCTCCATATGGCACTCTGTGAAAGTTTGGAGAATTAGAGCTCAGTTGTTTGGCACACGACCATTTCCCATGCAGCACTATGGACAGCACTGCCTACATCTGGCTTTAATGAGTCCATGGTTGTGTTCAGCCTAGTGACTTCTGCCAGGAACACTCAGAATGAGGTTCTGAGTTATTGCAACATTGGAGTGTTTCACTGCTTTCAAGGCTTCTTAGGAAGAATTCCGTAATCTTGCTGCTGGCAGGCCTCTGGCTGTTCCTGGTGAACATCTCCTTGTAAATCCCCCGTGGTTTCTTGTACAAATGTGAAGTTTGGCCTGGGTAAGCCGTATGCATTGCTGCACTATTGCCCCTCCATAGCTCTGCTGCGATTGCAAACATTCAGGCTTGGCAGCCAGATAGGCTGGTCCCCATAGGAAACTGCCAGCTGACTGGGTATATCTCCTTCCCGTTCTTCTCACCTGAGTGCTACTGATTCCAGCTTTGACGGCTTCACTCTACTCCACCGGACCAGTGAGTTGAACTTCTACTTATGGCACTCTGTGAAAGTTCCTGAGTGCTACTGATTCCAGCTTTGAAGGCTACACTCTACTCAACCGGACCAGTGAGTTGAACTTCTACTTATGGCACTCTGTGAAAGTTAGGAGAACTACAGCTCAGTTGTTTGGCACACGACCACTGTCCATCCAGCACTATGGACGGCACTGCCTACATCTGCCTCTAATTAGTCCACTGCCTACATCTGGCTCTCATTAGTGCACTGCCTACATCTGGCTCTAATTACTCCAAGGTTGTATTCAGCGGAATGACCTCTGTGGGAACACACAGAATGAGGTTCTGAGTTATTGCAACATAGGATCGTTTCAATGCTTTCAAGGCTTCTTAGGAAGAATTCTGGAATCTTGCTGCCGGCAGCGCTCCGGCTGTTCCAGGTGAACATGTCCTTGTAAATCCCCCATGGTTTCTCGTACACCCGTGAAGTTTGGCCAGAGTACCCAGATTGCATTGCTGCACAATTATGCCTGCATAGCTCTGCCGGGGTTGCAAACATTCAGGCGTGGCAGCCAGATAGGCTGGTCCC
>NW_012267388.1:19128-20352 GCF_000151885.1 Dipodomys ordii | reverse complement strand
GTTTCACTGCTTTCAAGGCTTCTTAGGAAGAATTCCGGAATCTTTGTGCTGGCTGGCCTCCGGGTGTTCCTGGTGAAAATCTCCTTGTAAATCCCCCTTGGTATCTTGTACACCCATGAAGTTTGGCCTAGGTACGCCGTTTGCATTGCTGCACTATTGCGCCTGCATAGCTCTGCCACGGTTGCAAACATTCAGGTGTGGCAGCCAGATAGGCTGGTCCCCGTAGGACAATGCCAGCTGACTGGGTATATCTGCTTCCCGTTCTTCTCACCTGAATGGTACTGATTCCAGCTTTGACGGCTACACTCTACTCAACCGGAGCTGTAAGTTGAACTTCTACTTATGGCACTCTGTGAAAGTTTGGAGAAGTAGAGCTCAGTTGATTGGCAAGCGACCAGTGTCCATCCAGCACTCTGGATGGCACTGCCTCCAGGTGGCTCTGATTAGTCCACGGTTGTGTTCAGCCGAATGACCTCTTCTGGGAACACTCAGAAAGAGTTTCTGAGTTATTGCAACGTAGGACCGTTTCACTGTTTCAATGCTTCTTTGGAAGAATTCCGGAATCTTGCTGCCGGCAGTACTCCGACTGTTCCGGGTGAACATCTCCTTGTAAATCCCCCATGGTTTCTTTTGCACCCGTGAAGTTTGGCCATGGTATGCAGTTTGCATTGCTGCACAATTGCGCCTGCATAGCTCTGCCACGGTTGCAAACATTCAGGCATTGCAGTAAGATAGGCTGGTCCCCGTAGGACACTGCCAGCAGACTGGGTATATCTGCTTCCCGTTCTTATCACCTGAGTGCTACTGATTCCAGCTTTGACGGCTACACTCTACTCAACCGGACCAGTAATTTGAACCTCTACTTATGGCACTCTGTTAAAGTTTTGAGAACTAGAGCTCAGTTGTTTGGCACGCGGCCACTGTCCATCCAGCACTATGGACGGCACTGCATACATCTGGCTCTAATTAGTCCACGTGTGTGTTCAGCCCAATGCCCGCTGCCGAGAACACTCACAATGAGGTTCTGAGTTATTGCAACATAGGAGCGTTTCACTGCTTTGAAGGCTTCTTAGGAAGAATTCCGGAACCTTGCCGCCCGCAGGCCTCCGGCTGTTCTGCCTGAACATCTCCTTGTAATCCCCGGTGATTTCTTGTACACCCGAGAAGTTTGGCCAGGGTACCCAGTTTTCATTGCTGCACAATTGCGCCTGCATAGCTCTGCCG
>NW_012267388.1:16713-19078 GCF_000151885.1 Dipodomys ordii | reverse complement strand
TGGAGAACTAGAGCTCAGTTGTTTGGCACGCGACCACTCTCCATCCAGTACTATGGACGGCACTGCCTACATCTGGCTCTAATTAGTCCACTGCCTACATCTGGCTCTAATTAGTCCACGGTTGTGTTCAGCCGAATGACCTCTGCGGGGAATGCTCAGAATGAGCTTCTGAGTTATTGCAATGTAGGAGCATTTCACTGCTTTCAAGGCTTCTTAGGAAGAATTCGGGAATCTTGCTACTGGCAGGCCCCTGGCTGTTCTGGGTGAATATCTCCTTGTAAATCCCCTGTGGTTTCTTGTTCACCCGTGAAGTTTGGCCATGGTATGCAGTTTGCATTGCTGCACAATTGCGCCTGCATAGCTCTGCCGTGGTTGCAAACATTCAGGCGTGGCAGCCAGATAGGCTTCTCCCTGTAGGAAACAGCCAGCTGACTGGATTTATCTGCTTCCCGTTCTTCTCACCTGAGTGCTACTGATTCCAGCTTTGACCACTACACTCTACTCAACCCGAGCAGTAAGTTGAACATCAACTCATGGCACTTTGTTAAAATTATGAGAACTAGAGCTCAGTTGTTTGGCAAGCGACAACTCTCCATCCAGCACTATGGATGGCACTGTTGACATCTGGCTCTAATTAATCCACGGTTGTGTTCAGCCGAATGACTTCTACCGGGAACACTCATAATGAGGTTCTGAGTTATTGCAACATAGGAGCGTGTCACTGCTTTCAAGGCTTCTTAGGATGATTTCCGGAATCTTTCTGCTGGCAGGCCTCAGGCTTTTCCGGGTGAAGATCTCTTTGTAAATCCCTGGTGGTTTCTTGTACACCTGTGAAGTTTGGCCAGGGTACGCAATTTGCATTGCTGCACAATTGCGCCTGCATAGCTCTTCTGCGGTTGCAAACATTCAGGCATGGCAGCCAGAAAGGCTGGTACCCGTAGGAAACTGCCAGCAGACTGAGTATATCTGCTTCCTGTTCTTCTAACCTGAGTGCTACTGATTCCAGCTTTGACAGCTACACTGTACTCAACCGGAAAAGTAAATTGAACCTCTACTTATGGCACTATGTGAAAGTTTTGAGAACTAGAGCTCAGTTGTTTGGCACGCGACCACTGTCCATCCAGCACTATGGACTGCACTGCCTACATCTGGCTCTAATTAGTCCACTGCCTACATCTGGCTCTAATTAGTCCACGGTTGTGTTCAGCCGATTGATCTCTGCGGAGAACACTCAGAATGAGCTTCTGAGTTATTGCAACATAGGAGCATTTCACTGCTTTCAAGGCTTCTTAGGAAGAATTGCGGAATCTTGATGCCGGCAGGGCTCCAGCTGTTCCGGGTGAATATCTCCTTGTAAATCTCCCGAGGTTTCTTGTACTCCCGTGAAGTTTGGCCATGGTACGCAGTTTGCATTGCTGCACAATTGTGCCTGCATAGCTCTGGCGCGGTTGCAAACATTCAGGCGTGGCAGCCAGATAGGCTGGTCCCTGTAGGAAACTGCCAGCTGACTGGATATATCTGCTTACAGTTTTTCTCACCTGAGTGCTACTGATTCCAGCATTGACGGCTACACTCTACTCCACAGGACCAGTGAGTTGAACTTCTACTTATGGCACTCTGTGAAAATTTGGGGAACTAGAGCTCAGTTGTTTGGCACGCGACCACTGTCCATCCAGCACTACTGGCTCTAATTAACTCACTGTTTACATCTGGCTCTAATAAGTCCACGGTTGTGTTCAGCCAAATGACCTCTGCCAGGGAACACTCAGAATGAGGTTCTGAGTTATTGCAACATAGGAGCATTTCACTGCTTTCAAGGCTTCTTAGGAAGATTTCGGGAATCTTCCCGCCGGCAGCCCTCCGGGTGTTCCGGGTGACCATCTCCTTGTAAATCCCCCGTGGTTTCTTGTACAACTGTGAAGTTTGGCCAGGTACGCAGTCTGTATTTTTGCACAATTGTGCCTGCATAGCTCTGCCGCGGTTGCAAATATTCAGGCGTGGCAGCCAGATAGGCTGGTCCCTATAGGAGACTGCCAGCGGACTGGGTACATCTGCTTCCCGTTCTCATCTGAATGCTACTGATTCCAGCTTTGACGGCTACACTCTACTCAACTGGAGCTGTAAGTTGAACTTCTACTTATGGCACTTTGTGAAAGTTTGGAGAAGTAGAGCTCAGTTGATTGGCAAGCGACCACTCTCCATCCAGCACTCTGGATGGCACTTCCTCCATCTAGCTCTAATTAGTCCACGGTTGTGTTCAGCCGAATGACCTCTTCCCGGAACACTCAGAATGAGGTTCTGAGTTATTGCAACATAGGAGCGTTTCACTGCTTTCAAGGCTTCTTAGGAAGAATTCCGGAATCTT
>NW_012267388.1:10018-16663 GCF_000151885.1 Dipodomys ordii | reverse complement strand
AACATAGGAGCGTTTCACTGCTTTCAAGGCTTCTTAGGAAGAATTCCGGAATCTTTCCGCTGGCAGGCCTCCGGCTTTTCCGGTTCAACATCTCTTTGTAAATCCCCCGTGTTTTCTTGTACCGCGGTGAAGTTTACCCAAGGTATGCAGTTTGCATTGCTGCACAATTGCACCTGCATAGCTCTGCCATGGTTGCAAATATTCAGGCGTGGCAGCCAGATAGGCTGTTCCTCGTAGGACACTGCCAGCTGACTGGGTATATCTGCTTCCCATTCTTCTCAGCTTAGTGCTACTGATTCCAGCTTTGACGGCTACACTCTACTCAACCTGAGAAGTAAGTTGAACTTCTACTTATGGCACTCTATGAAAGTTTGGAGAACTAGAGCTCCATGGTTTGGCACGCGACCACTGTCCATCCAGCACTATGGACGGCACTGCCTACATCTGGCTCTATTTAGTCCACTGCCTACATCTGCTTCTAATTAGTCCATGGTTGTGTTCAGCCCAATGACCTCTGCGGGGAACACTCAGAATGAGGTTCTGAGTTATTGCAACATAGGAGCGTTTTACTGCTTTCAAGGCATCTTAGGAATAATTCCGGAATCTTGCTGCCAGCAGGCCTCCTGCTGTTCCGGGTGAACATCTCTTTGTAAATCTCCCTTGGTTTCTTGTACTCCTATGAAGTTTGGCCAGGGTCCCCAGTTTGCATTGCTGCACAATTGCGCCTGCATAGCTCTGCAGAGGATGGAAACATTCAGGATTGGCAGCCAGATAGGCTGGTTCCCGGAGGACACTGCCAGCGGACTGAGTATATCTGCTTCCCGTTCTTCTCACCTGAGTGCTAATGATTCCAGCTTTGATGGCTACACTCTACTCAACGGGAGCAATAAGTTGAACTTCTACTTATGGTACTCTGTGAAAGTTTGGAGAACTACAGCTCAGTTGTTTGGCCCCCCACCACTGTCCATCCAGCACTATGGACGGACTGCTTACATGTGGCTCTAATTAGTCCGTGGTTGTGTTCAGCCAAATGACCTCTGCCAGGAACACTCAGAATGAGGTTCTGAGTTATTCCAACATAGGATCGTTTCACTGCTATCAAGGCTTCTTTGGCTGAATTCCGGAATCTTTCTGCTGGCAGGCCTCCAGCTTTTCCGGGTGAACATCTCTTTGTAAATCCCCCGTGGTTTCTTGTACACCCGTGAAGTTTGGCCAGGGTACACAGTTTGCATTGCTTGCACAATTGCGCCTGCATAGCTCTGCCGTGGTTGCAAACATTCAGGCATGGCAGCCAGATAGGCTGGTCCCCGTAGTACACTGCCCGCGGACTGAGTATATCTGCTTCCCGTTCTTCTCACCTGAGTTCTAGTGATTCCAACTTTGACGGCTACACTCTACTCAACCGGAGCAGTAAGTTGAACCTCTACTTATGGCACTCTGTGAAAGTTTGGAGAACTAGAGCTCAGTTGTTTGCCACGCGACCCCACTGCCTACATCTGGCCTAGAGCTCAGTTGTTTGCCACGCGACCACTGTCCATCCAGCACTATGGACGGCACTGCTTACATCTGGCTCTAATTAGTCCATGGTTGTGTTCAGCCGAATGACCTCTGCCGGGAACACTCAGAATGAGGTTCTGAGTTATTGCAACATAGGAGCGTTTAGAATGAGGTTCTGAGTTATTGCAACATAGGAGCGTTTCACTGCTTTCAAGGCTTCTTAGGAAGAATTCCGGAATCTTGCTGCCGGCAAGCCTCAGCCTGTTCCTGGTGAACATCTCCTTGTAAATCTCCCGAAGTTTCTTGTACAACCGTGAAGTTGCATTGCTTACATCTGGCTCTAATTAGTCCACGGTTGTGTTCAGCCAAATGACCTCTTCTGGGAACACTCAGAATGAGGTTCTGAGTTAATCGCAACATAGGAGCGTTTCATTGCTTTCAAGGCTTCTTAGGAAGAATTCCGGAATCTTGCTGCTGGCAGGCCTCTGGCTGCTCCACGTGAACATCTCCTTGTAAATCCCCCGTGGTTTCTTGTACACCCTTGGGGCACTCTGTGAAAGTTTGGAGAACTAGATCTCCTCTACTTATGGCACTCTGTGAAAGTTTGGAGAACTAGAGCTCAGTTGTTTGGCACGCGACCACTGTCCATCCAGCACTATGGACAGCACTGCATACATCTGGCTCTAATTAGTCCACGGTTGTGTTCAGCCGAATGACCTCTGCCGGGAACACTCAGAATGAGGTTCTGAGTTATTGCAACATAGGAGCGCCTGCATAGCTCTGCCGCGGTTGCAAACATTCAGGCGTGGCAGCCTCCAGCTGCTCCGGGTGAACATCTCCTTGTAAATCCCCTACGGTCTCTTGTACACCCGGAATGACCTCTGCCGTGAACACTCAGAATGAGGTTCTGAGTTATTGCAAAATAGGAATGATTCACTGCTTTCAAGGCTTCTTAGGAAGAATTCCGGAATCTTGCTGCCGGCAGGCCTCCGGTTGTTCCGGGTAAACATCTCCTTGTAAATCCCACTTGGTTTCTTGTATACCCGTGAAGTTTCACCAGGGTATGCAGTTTGCATTGCTGCACAATTATGCCTGCATAGCTCTGCCTCGGTTGGAAACATTCAGGCGTGGCAGCCAGATAAGCTGGTCCCCGTAGGACACTGCCAACTGACTGGGTCTATCTCCATATGGTTCTTCTCAGCTGAGTTCTACTGATTCCAGCTTTGATGGCTACACTCTACTCAACCCGAGCAGTAAGTTGAACCTATACTTATGGCACTCTGTGAAAGTTTGCAGAACTAGAGCTCAGTTGTTTGGCACACAACCACCGTTCATCCTACACTATGGACGGCACTGCTTACATCTGGCTCTAATGAGTCCACGGTTGTGTTCAGCCGAATGACCTCTGCCGGGAACACTCAGAATGAGGTTCTGAGTTATTGCAACATAGGAGCGTTTCACTGCATTCAAGGATTCTTAGGAAGAATTCCGGAATCTTTCTGCTGGCAGGCCTCCGGTTTTTCCAGGTGAACATCTCTTTGTAAAACCCCCGTGGTTTCTTGTACACACTTGAAGTTGGGACAGGGTACGCAATTTGCATTGCTGCACAATTGCGCCTGCATAGCTCTTCTGCGGTTGCAAACATTCAGGCATGGCAGCCAGAAAGGCTGGTACCCGTAGGAAACTGCCAGCAGACTGAGTATATCTGCTTCCTGTTCTTCTAACCTGAGTGCTACTGATTCCAGCTTTGACAGCTACACTGTACTCAACCGGAAAAGTAAATTGAACCTCTACTTATGGCACTATGTGAAAGTTTTGAGAACTAGAGCTCCGTTGTTTGGCACGCGACCACTGTCCATCCAGCACTATGGACGGTACTGCCTACATCTCGCTCTAATTAGTACACTGCCTACATCTGGCTCTAATTAGTCCACTGCCTACATCTAGCTCTAATTAGTCCACTGCCTACATCTGGCTCTAATTAGTCCAAGGTTGTGTTCAGCTGAATGACCTCTGCGGGGAACACGCAGAATGAGGTTCTGAGTTATTGCATCATAGTAGCATTTCACTGCTTTCAAGGCTTCTTAGGAAGAATTCCGGAATCTTGCTGACAGCAGGCCTCAGGCTGTTCCGGGTGAACATCTCCTTGTAAATCCCTCTTGGTTTCTTGTACACCTGTGAATTTTCGCCAGGGTACGCAGTTTTCATTGCTGCACAATTGCCCATCCATAGCTCTGGGGCGGTTGTAAACATTCGGGAGTGGCAGCCAGATAGGCTGGTCCCGGTTGGACCCTGACCGTGGAGTGGGTATATCTGCTTCTCGTTCCTCTCCCCTGAGTGCTACTGATTCCAGCTTTGACGGCTACACTCAACTCAACCGGAGCAGTAAGTTGAACCTCTACTTATTGCAATCGGAATTTTGGCCAGGGTATGCAGTTTGCATTGCTGCACAATTGCGCCTGCATAGCTCTACCGCGGTTGCAAACATTCAGAAGTTGTAGCCAGATAGGCTGGTCTACGTAGGACACTGCCAGCAGACTGGGTATATCTGCTTCCCGTTCTTCTCACCTGAGTGCTACTAATTCCAGCTTTGACGGGTACACTCTACTCAACCGAAGCATTAAGTTGAACCTCTACTTATGGCACTCTGTGAAAGTTTGGAGAACTAGAGCTCAGTTGTTTGGCACACGACCACACTCTACTCATCCGGAGCAGTAAGTTGAACCTCTACTTATGGCACTCTGTGAAAGTTTGGAGAACTAGAGCTCAGTTGTTTGGCACACGACCACACTCCATCCAGCACTATGGACGGCACTGCCTACATCTGGCTCTAATTAGTCCACGGTTGTGTTCACCCGAATGCCCTCTGTCGAGATCACTCAGAATGAGGTTCTGAGTTATTGCTACATAGGTGCGTTCCACTGCTTTCAAGGATTCTTAGGAAGAATTCTGGAATCTTTCTGCTGGCAGGTCTCCGGCTTTTCCGGGTGAACACCTCTTTGTAAATCCCCCGTGTTTTCCTGTACACCCGTGAATTTTGGCCAGGGTACGCAGTTTGCATTGCAGCACAATTGCGTCTGTATAGCTCTGCCGCGGTTGCAAATATTCAGGCGTGGAAGCCAGATAGGCTTGTCCCCGTAAAACATTGCCAGCTGACTGGGTATATCTGCTTCCCGTTCTTCTCACCTGAGTGCTACTGATTCCAGCTTTGAGGGCTACACTCTACTCCACTGGACCAGTGAGTTGAACTTCTACTTATGGCACTCTGTGAAAGTTTGGAGAACTAGAGCTCAGTTGTTTGGCACGCGACCACTGTCCATCCAGCACTATGGACGGCACTGCCTACATCTGGCTCTAATTAGTCCACGGTTGTGTTCAGCCGAATGACCTCTGCCGGGAACACTCAGAATGAGGTTCTGAGTTATTGCAACATAGGAGCTTTTCATTGCTTTCAAGGCTTCTTAGGAAGAATTCCGGAATCTTGCTGCCGGCAGGCCTCCGGCTGTTCCGGGTGAACATCTCCTTGTAAATCTCCCGAAGTTTCTTGTACAACCGTTTACTTGCGCCAGGGTACGCAGTTTGCATTGCTGCACAATTGCGCCTGTATAGCTCTGCCGTGGTTGAAAACATCCTGGCGTGGCAGCCAGATAGGCTGGTCCCCGTAGGACACTGCCAGCGGACTGGGTATATCTGCTTCCCGTTCTTCTCACCTGAGTGCTACTGATTCCAGCTTTGATGGCTACAATCTTGACCTCTGGCGTGAACACTCAGAATGAGGTTCTGAGTTCTTGCAACATAGGAGCGTTTCACTGCTTTCAAGGCTTCTTAGGAAGAATTCCGGAATCTTGCTACCGGCAGGCCTCCGGCTGTTCCGCTTGAACATCTCCTTGTAAATCCCCCGTGGTTTCTTGTACACCCGTGAAGTTTGGCCAGGGTACAGAATTTGCATTGCTGCACAATTGCGCCTGAATAGCTCTGCCGAGGTTGCAAACATTCAGGCGTGGCAGCCAGATAGGCTGGTCCCCTTAGGACACTGGAACGGACTGGGTATATCTGCTTCCCGTTCTTCTCACATGAATGATACTGATTCTAGCTTTGACGGCTACACTCTACTCAACCGGAGCAGTAAGTTGAACCTCTACTTATGGCACTCTGTGAAAGTTTGGAGAACTAGAGCTCAGTTGAATGGCAAGCGACAACTGTCTGTTCAGCACTATAGATGGCACTGCCTCCAACGGCTCTAATTAATCCATGGTTGTGTTCAGCCAAATGACCTCTGCCGGGAACACTCAGAATGAGGCTCTGAGTTATTGCTTCATAGGAGCATTTCACTGCTTTCAAGGCTTCTTAGGATGAATTCCGGAATCTTTCTGCCTGCAGGCCTCCGGCTTTTCCGGGTGAACACCTCTTTGTAAATCCCCCGTGGTTTCTTGTACACCCGTGAAGTTTGGCCAGGGTAGGCAGTTTCCATTGCTGCACAATTGCACCTACATAGCTCTGCCACGGTTGCAAACATTCAGGCTGGCAGCCAGATAGGCTGGTCCCCGTAGGAAACTGCCAGCTGACTGGGTATATCTGCTTCCCATTCTTCTCACCTGAGTGCTACTGATTCCACCTTTGACGGGTACACTCTACTCAAGCGGACCAGTGAGTTGAACTTCTACTTATGGCACTCTGTGAAAGTTTGGAGAACTACAGCTCAGTTGTTTGTCACGCGATCACTGTCCATCCAGCACTATGGACGGCACTGCCTACATCTGGCTCTAATTAGTCCACTGGGTTGTGTTCAGCCGAATGACCTCTGCCGGGAACACTCAGAATGAGGTTCTGAGTTATTGCAACATAGGAGCATTTCACTGCTTTCAAGGCTTCTTAGGAAGAATTCGGGAATCTTGCTACCGGCAGGCCGGTGGCTGTTCTGGGTGAATATCTCCTTGTATATCCCATGTGGTTTCTTGTACACCCGTGAAGTTTGGCCATGGTAGGCAGTTTGCATTGCTGCACAATTGCGCCTGCATAGCTCTGCCGTGGTTGCAAACATTCAGGCGTGGCAGCCAGATAGGCTGGTCCCTGTAGGAAACTGCCAGCTGACTTGATATATCTGCTTCCCATTCTTCTCAGCTGAGTGCTTCTGATTCCAGCTTTGAC
>NW_012267388.1:9115-9968 GCF_000151885.1 Dipodomys ordii | reverse complement strand
AATTAGTCCAAGGTTGTGTTCAGTGGAATGACCTCTGCAGGGAACACTCAGAATGAGGTTCTGAGTTATTGCAACCTAGGGCGTTTCACAGCATCAGGGCTTCTTAGGAAGAATTCCGGAATCTTGTTGCTGGCAGGCCTCCGGCTGTTCCTGGTGAACATCTCCTTCTAAATCCCCCGTGGTTTCTTGTACACCCATGAAGTTTGGCCTGGGTACGCCGTTTGCATTGCTTCACTATTGTGCCTGTATAGCTCTGCCGCGTTTGCAAACATTCAGGCGTGGCAGCCAGATAGGCTGGTCCCCATAGGAAACTGCCAGCTGACTGGGTATATCTGCTTCCCGTTATTCTCACCTGAGTGCTACTGATTCCAGCTTTGACGGCTACACTCTACTCAACCGGACCAGTGAGTTGAACTTCTACTTATGGCACTCTGTGACCTGAGTGCTACTGATTCCAGCTTTGAAGGCTACACTCTCCTCAACCGGAGCAGTAAGTTGAACCTCTATTTATGGCACTCTGTGAAAGTTTGGAGAACTACAGCTCAGTTAATTAATCCACGGTTGTGTTCAGCTGAATGACGTCTGCCGGGAACACTCAGAATGAGGATCTGAGTTATTGCAACATAGGAGCGTTTCACTGCTTTCAAGGCTTTTTAGGATGAATTCCGGAATCTTTCTGCTGGCAGGCCTCCGGCTTTTCCGGGTGAAGATCTCTTTGTAAATCCGTGGTGGTTTCTTGTACACCTGTGTAGTTTGGCCAGGGTATGCAGTTTGCATTGCTGCACAATTGCGCCTGCATAGCTCTGCCGCGGTTGCAAACATTCAGGTTTCGCAGCCAGATAGGCTGGTCCCC
>NW_012267388.1:7064-7423 GCF_000151885.1 Dipodomys ordii | reverse complement strand
CACGCGACCACTGTCCATCCAGCACTATGGACTGCACTGCCTGCATCTGGCTCTAATTAATCCACGGTTGTGTTCAGCCAAATGACCTCTGCTGGGAACACTCAGAATGAGGTTCTGAGTTATTGCATCGTACGAGCGTTTCACTGCTTTCAAGGTTTCTTAGGATGAATTCAGGAATCTTTCTGTTGGCAGGCCTCCGGCTTTTCCGGGTCAACATCTCTTTGTAAATCCCCCGTGGTTTCTTGTACACCCGTGAATTTTGGCCAGGGTATGCAGTTTGCATTGCTTCACAATTGCACCTACATAGCTATGCCGCGGTTGCAAACATTCAGGTTTCGCAGCCAGATAGGCTGGTCCCC
>NW_012267388.1:6072-6458 GCF_000151885.1 Dipodomys ordii | reverse complement strand
CATCCAGCACTATGGATGGCACTGCCTACATCTGGCTCTAGTTAGTCCACTAACTACATCTGGCTCTAATTAGTCCACGGTTGTGTTCAGCCTATTGACTTCTGCAGGGAGCACTCAGAATGAGCTTCTGAGTTATTGCAACATAGGAGCATTTCACTGCTTTCAAGGCTTCTTAGGAAGAATTCTGGAATCTTGCCGTCGGCAAGGCTCGGGCTGTTCCGGGTGAATATCTGCTTGTAAATCCCCGTTGGTTTCTTGTACAGCGGGGGACAGAGCAAGACACAGCGGTGTAAACAACGAGGACACAGCGGGACACAGTGGGGACACAGCGGGTACTCAGTGGGGGACACAGCGGGGGACAAAGCGGGACACCACGGAACACTGCG
>NW_012267388.1:5029-6022 GCF_000151885.1 Dipodomys ordii | reverse complement strand
TTATGGCACTCTGTGAATGTTTGGAGAACTAGAGCTCAGTTGTTTGTCACGCGACCACACTGCCTACATCTGGCTCTAGTAAGTCCACTGCCTACACCTGGCTGTAATTTGTCCACGGTTGTGTTCAGCCGAATGACCTCTGCTGGGAACAATCAGAATGAGGTTCTGAGTTATCGCAACATAGGAGCGTTTCACTGCTTTCAAGGCTTCCTGGGAAGAATTCTGAACTCTTGCTGCGAGCAGGCTTCTGGCTGTTCCGTTTGATCATCTCCTTGTAATCCCCCATGGTTTCGTGTACATCCGTGTAGTTTGGCCAGGGTATGCAGTTTGCATTGCTGCACAATTGCGCCTGCATAGCTCTGCCGCGGTTGCAAACATTCAGGGGTGGCAGCCAGATAGGCTGGACCCGTAGGACACTGCCAGCTGACTGGATATATCTGCTTCACTTTCTTCTCACCTGAGTGCTACTGATTCCAGCTTTGACGGCTACACTCTACTCAATTAGAGCAGTAAGTTGAACCTGAACTTATGGCACTCTGTGAAAGTTTGTAGAACTATAGCTGAGTTGTTTGGCACGGGATAACTGTCCATTCAGCACTATGGACTGCAGTGCCTACATATGGCTGTATTTAATCCATGGTTGTGTTCAGCCGAATGACCTCTGCTGGGACCACTCAGAATGAGTTTCTGAGTTATTTCAACATAGGAGGGTTTCCCTGCTTTCAAGGCTTCTGAGGGAAAATTCCGGAATCTTGCTGCCGGCAGGCCTCCTTGTAAATCTCCGGTGGTTTCATGTACACCCATGAAGTTTGGCCAAGGTATGCAGTTTGCATTGCTGTACAATTGGGCCTGCATAGCTCTTCCTTGGTTGCAAACATTCAGGCATGGCAGCCAGATAGGCTGGTACCCATAAGACACTGACCGTTGTCTGGGTATATCTACTTCTGGTTCTTCTCACCAGAGGGCTACTGATTCCAGCTTTGACAGCTACAC
>NW_012267388.1:0-949 GCF_000151885.1 Dipodomys ordii | reverse complement strand
CTGCCAGCGGACTGTGTATATCTGCTTCACGTTCTTCTCACCTGAGTGCTACTGATTCCAGCTTTGACGGCTACACTCTACTCTACAGGAGCCATAAGTTGAACCTCTACTTATGGCACTCTGTGAAAGTTTGGAGAACTATTGCTCAGTAGATTGGCATGCGACCACTGTCCATCTAGCACTATGGATGGCACTGCCTACATCTGGCTCTACTTAGTCGACGGTTGTGTTCAGTGGAATGAACTCTGCCAAGAACACTAGAATGAGGTTCTGAGTTATTGCAACATAGGAGCGTTTCACTGCTTTCAAGGCTTCTTAGGAAGAATTCCGGAATCTTGCCGCCGGCAGGCCTCAGGCTGTTCCGAGTGAACATGTCCTTGTAAATCCCCCGGGGTTTCTTGTACACTGGTGAAGTTTGGCCAGGGTTCGCAGTTTGCATTGCTGCACAATTGCACCTGTATAGCTCTGAAGCTGTTGCAAACATTCAGGCATTGCAGGCGGCCACACTGCCTACACTGGCTCTAATTAATCCACTGCTTACATCTGGCTCTAATTAGTCCACGGTTGTGTTCAGCCGAATGACCTCTGCCGGGAACACTCAGAATGAGGTTATGAGTTATTGCAACATAGGAGCATTTCACTGCTTTCAAGCCTTCTTAGGAAGAAATCTGGAATCTTGCTGCCGGCAGGCGCCGGCTGTTCCAGGTGAACACCTCTTTGTAAATTCCCCGTGGTTTCTTGTACACCCGAGAAGTTTGGCCATGGTACACAGTTTGCATTGCTGCACAATTGCTCCTGCAGAGCTCTGCCAAGGTTGCTAATATTAAGGAGTGGCAGCCAGTTAGGCTGGTCCGCGTAGGATACTACCAGCTGACTGGGTATATCTGTTTCCTGTTCTTCTCACCTGAGTGCTACTGATTCAAGTTTTGACGGGTCCACCCTAATCAAC
>NW_012267387.1:2615444-2615755 GCF_000151885.1 Dipodomys ordii | reverse complement strand
TACCAAAATCTATGAATATGGCAAAAGATGCATTAAAATGAAACCTTAAAAATTGTCTCTAAGTAGTCGCAGAGTGGGGTTTCAATTCAATAACTCAATGTCTGAGTACACTGCGTCTTGACTGCTGCCACCCCATCCATTGAGCACACCTGTCTTTCCAAACCCCATCCATTCTCTCAGGTTTGGTGGTTCAAAAAACAAGTATTATAACAAGGATCAACATTGCAACGCAAGGAAGTAGAAAAGCAAAACACCAAACCCAAAATTGGTAGAAGGTGTCAAAGTAGTTAGTAGGAGTAAAAGAATTAGAG
>NW_012267387.1:2605035-2610189 GCF_000151885.1 Dipodomys ordii | reverse complement strand
CCCGTGCTTGCGCAAGAAACTCTTTCTCCCCTATCAAAACCACCTGTATATTTCCTAACACTCAAATATATAGGATGTAGAGTCTATGCCACGATCTTAAAACCCCTAAAATCCTAAAGCAATGACCCTAAAGTTCAGTGAATTTATTCTATTCCAGGCTACTCTGTTGAATGCATGCTGTGATACACTTGCCTGTATTGATAACATATGGGACAGAACAGAAATTGCATGTGAGCATAAATCAAGGTCAGAACAATGTAATGATGTGCGAACTCATATATATATATACTTTCTATTTAATGCTTTTGAAAAGCTACTGGGACCTGAAAAAATTTGTCTTTCTTGTATGAATACCAAATTTGCTAATGTAGTTGCCACTGGTCTTAATCATTTTAGTACACATGGTAATAAATAGAATATTAACACTTATTTTATACTTTTTATCAAGGTCAATTAGTTTTAAAAAACGTTTTCATTTGGACATTTCTACATGTATATGCAATTTGCTCTTATATGATTCAAATTCTGCATGACACTCTCATCCACTCCTTCACTTATTAAATGAATTTCAGCAGATTTTATTTATCCATTTTCACATATGTGTAAGAAGTGCAATGACTTGGGTCTACTTTCTTCTGCATCTTCATTCACTGTTCTCCCCTACCTCTATATAGTGCCTACAATTGGATATGAGCTAGTGTACTCCTGTCCTTCATTTTTATGTATAATAACTGTTAGAAGACATTCACTATGTATTGGACACCTGCATGTGTTATATTTCAACCTAAATATCTCTACATATTACTCCTTCTTTCCTCATCTCTCCTCCAGCTAATCTAATATCCAATAGCTTGCAGGACTTTGTTATTATGTATTGTTTATAATACTATTTTTTCCTCCCCTTTTTCCTAGCCTTTTTAAAGATTCCCATAATTACACAAATGGTTATTTGTGTGTGTGTTACTTAATTATATATGTTGTCTGTAGGTCTGGCTTCCACATTTGAGAAAAATCACATGAACTTTGCCTTTATAAACCTGGCTTACTTCACTTAACATGATAATCATCAGTTATCTGCATTTCCATACCCATAAAATATCCCTGTGAATAATACTTTAGAAATCATCTTAACTATTTCCATAGTTTGGCTATTGTGCATACTTCTGCAGTATACTTGTGTGTCCAAGTGTAACTCTTGTACCTTCACATACATTCTTTAGAATATACAGCCTAGTATGATACAACTGGCCTAGGAGATCTATTTTTAGTTCTTTGAGATAACCACTTACTGATTTCCATAATGGTAGCATGAATTTGCATTTCCATGAATAGTACTGACTTTTTTTTTAATTGTGAAAATACTCTACAGAGAGGTTACAATTACATGGGCAAGATAATGAGGACATTTCATATAAGCATTGTAGCCTCCTCCTTTGTTTCCCCTTCCCATTCCTTCCCATCCTCCATCCAATCTCCCCCGCCGACCGAATCTTCCTCCCGACTAACTCTCCTCACCAAAGTTGTAAAGTTTGTCTTTAGACATAATGACTAGTACATCTCATTGTTGCAATGGGTCCACCTGTATCCCTATTTAAACAATTTGTTTTTTTTCCCTTCCCCTCCACAAATTACACCACTCCCAAATTAACCCTCAAAAATCAATGGCTTTTTTGTATGCCAACAATGAGAAAAGAGTGGCTGAAATTAGGAAAGCAACTCCATTCATAATAGCCCCACAAAAAGTAAAATACCTAGAAATTAACCTAACCAAAGAAGTGAAGGACCTCTATGATGGAAACTTTAAAAACCTGAAAAAGGAAATCAAAACAGAACTTAGAAAGTGGAAAAATATCACATGCTACTGGAATGGAAGGATCAACAACATGAAAATAGCAGTACTTCCCAAGGCTATCTAAAATTCAATGAGATACCTATCAATATTCCAACCTCATTCTTCAAAGAAATAGAAGAGGCAATCAAAAAATTCATATGGAATTATAAAAGGCCCTGAACAGCCAAAACGATCCTCAACAGAAAGAACACTGCTGGAGGAATATCAAATTTCAAACTCTACTACAAAGCCACAGTAATCAAAACAGCTTGGTACTGGCACAAGAGCAGAAGTCAGGACCCAGAGAATAGAATTGAAAACCTAGAAATGAACCTACAGACCTATATCCATCTAATATTCAATAAGGAAACTAAAAAATAGAATGGAAGAGAGACAGCCTCTTCAGGAAATGGTGATGGCCAAATTGGTTAACTACTTGTAGAAAACTAAAGCTAGATCCTTATATATCATCCTCCAGCAGAATCTACTCAAAACGGATCAAAGGCCTCAGAGTCAAAGCAGACACCCTGAAAACATTACAAGACAGAATAAGAGAAACCCTAGGTCTCCTTCACAGGTCGAAATTTTCTTAATAGAGACCCAGAAACACAACAAATCAAAGAAACTTTGGACAAATGGGATTGCATGAAATTGCAGAGCTTGGGCAGGGCAAAAGCTCATAGCTAGCAAGATCAATAGAAAGTCCAGGGATTGGGAGAAAATCTTCACTAGCCACATAATGGACTAGGGTCTCATCTAAAATATACCTGGAACTCAAAAAACTAAATCCCCCAACAACAAATCTTCAAAGTAACAACTGCCCAATAAATAAGTGGGCTAAAGACATAAAGAGAAACTTCTCTGAAGATGAAAGAATGATCGCCAATAGACACATGAAGAAATGCCCAACTTCCCTAGCCATAAAAGAAATGCAAATCAAAACAACATTGAGATACCACCTCAGCCCAGGTAGAATGACTATAATCATGAACAATAATAATAACAGATACTATAGGAGATGTGGACAGAAGGGAACCCTACTGCATTGTTGGTGGGAGTGTAAACTTGTTCAACCACTTTGTAAAGTAGTATGGAGGTTCCTCAAAAGACTACCCATGGAGCTCCCTTATGACCCAGCAATCCCACTTTTGGGCTACCAGCACAACTATGTTTATTCCAGCATTATTTACCATAGCTAAGGTATGGAACCAACCCAGATGCCCCTCAGTAGATGAATGGATCAAGAAAATGTAGTATATATACACAATGGAATTCTATGCCTCCATCATAAAGAATGACATTGCCCCATTTGTTAGGAAATGGAAAGACTTGAAAAAAATATATTAAGTGAAGTGAACTAGGCCTAAAGACACATAGGTCCCATGGTTTCCCTTATTTGCAATAACTAGTATATGTCTGAGACAAGCAGGAAAGTTCAGATAAGTTGATGTTAGGTGAAATGAACTCCAAGATAAGGACTCAAATGTTTTTTTCTTTCTTGTGATTGTTTCTAACATTTATAATATGATTTCTTTGTTGCTTTGTATGTCCCTCTCCCATGGTATAACCCCTGTTTTCACTGTATTTGATGTCGGTATAATTTGTGGAAGGGAAGAGAAAAAACAAATTGTTTAAATAGGGATACAGGTGGACCCATTGCAACAATGAGATATACAAGTTGTTATGTTGAAAAACAAACTTTACAACTTGGATGAGGGAAGAATGGGGGGAGATAGGAAGAGATGGAAAGGGGAAACAAAGGAGGAGGCAACAATGCTTGATAAGAAATGTATTCAGGAAGTGTTGCTGTGGCTCAAGCGGTAGAATGCTCGCCTTGAGCTGAATAGCTGAGGGACAGCGCCCAAACCCAGAGTTCAAGCCCCATGACAGACAAAAACAAAAACAAAAAAAAATGTATTCATTACCATACCTCTGTATGGTACTTTCACAATTAAAAAAAAAAGAAAATCACACTTTCTAATCAGATGACCATTGATATTACTTTTAATATTTAATACGTTTACAGCATTTTATCATTTTCTTAATGCATTTAACAGCACCTATTGTTTGTGTAAGAATGTTACTTTTGGACATAGCTGTATGTATATGGTTATTTGATAAGAGAACACTTTCATCCACTTTCCACTTTCTTAAAACATTATAAGCGTATTTCATTGCTCTACTTTAATACATCTACATCAGATTTTTTCATACATATATTATTTACAAGTTGAGCATTTGTCACCATCTCCATTCAGACTCCCCCATGAACTAGTGTCCACAAATGGACAGCTCCTGAATTGTACTTCATTTATTCATTCACTTTAAGTATTCAACAAACGTTTCAAAAATGATTCAGTATCATGTTTTTGGCATTAAAAAGTTTTAGTTTACTCTAACTACACACTTTTAGGACTCTTCTCTTTCCTCATCTTCTCTATTTTATTTTTTAAGCAACTTTCTCTATGTGGACTGAAGCCAACTTCTTATAAATATATATTGTAATTTGATAGCATTCACAATTTTTAAATTTCTCTTCCATCTTCCCTCCCCATAAGCTCTTCAGTCTTATAATTACACACCTTTTGTATGTGTCTGCTTGTGTATTCATAATAAATGCTTATGTATATTCATCTTTCATTCCAGGTTCCATATAATAGAGAAAAACATGTTGACATTTATCTTTCTGAAACTGTACTACTTAATATAATGATCTTTGGTGCTACCATTAACTTGCTAGCAAAGATAATATATTGGTGTTTTTGTGTAAACCATACTGTTTTGTGTATAAATTGCATTTTCTAATATTAATCTTTCATCAGGTAGCTGAATTTTTTCTACAGGTTACCTATTGTGAATTGGGCCACAGTAACCTCTACTGTGCAAGCACCTCTGTTATATCTTGACATATTCATTTGGGTGTATCAACAATAATTTATCACAGATAATATCACAGATCTAATTTTAGTTTTTATTTATTTTTTAATTGTGAAAATGCTGTACAGAGGGGTTAGAATTACATGGGCAAGATTGTGAGTACATTTCTTATCAAGCATTGTAGCCTCCTCCTTTGTTTACTCTTCTCATCCCTTCTCAGTCTCCCCCTGCCCTTCCCCCAATACTCCCCCCCCACACCAAAGTTGTAAAGTTCATTTTCTACATGAAAACTTGTACTTCTCATTGTTGCAACGGGTCCACCTGTATCCTTATTTAAACGACTTGTTTTTCCCCTTCCCCTCCCAAATTATGCCAACATCAAATACAGTGAAAGCAGGAGTTATACTGTGGGGGTGGGACATATAAAACAACAAAGAAATAATCTT
>NW_012267387.1:2597448-2599695 GCF_000151885.1 Dipodomys ordii | reverse complement strand
TGGGCTTTCTAGTGGTCTTGCTAGCTATGCTCTTTGCTATGAGGAGGCTTGGAAGTTTCATGCAATCCCTTTTGTCCAAGCTTTCTTTGATTTGCTGTGTTTCTTGGCCTTTATTAAGAAATTTTCAGCCGGTGCTAAGGAGCGCGGGAGTTTCTCCTATTCCTTCCTGTAATGTTTTGTGGCTATGTGCTTTTACTTTGAGGTATTTGATCCATTTGAAGTTGATTCTGGTACAGGGTGATATATAAGGATCTATCTTTAGTTATTTACAGGTGTTTAATCTGGTTTTTGTTTTTTAAGGAACATCTGTAGTTATCTCCATACTAGCTGTACAAATTTATATTCCCCAAACTGTATATAAGTGTTCCTTTTCTTGACAAGCATTTGTTATTTGTGTTCTTTGTGATGGAAATTCTGTATCGAGTGAGATAAAAGTCAATGTATTTTGGCTTGTATTTCCTTCATGTCCAGGGAAAATGACTATTTCCACATTCATCATTGAATATCCTGCTTTGAGAAAAAAATCTTTTAAGGTCTTTTGCCAGTGTATTGAGTGTTCATTCCTTAGGACATAAGTTTTCAGAGCTTTATTACATTCTATTATCAATCACTTTTCAGACCTGTAATTTGTAGATTCTCTGCCCAGGTCATTTCTTAATGCTAGCATTGAATCACCAAAATCTTGGAAATAGAGAGACACGTGTGTAGATGATTGAGGTTGGAGTGGGAGGAGAAGCACTGTCTTCTCTGACCTGATAACTATCCTCAGTCTTTCCAGGCTTTTTTAAAATAAGTTTTTTTATTGTTAAAAAACTGTACAGAGTAGTAGCAGTTACATGAACAAGGTAATTTCCTATCAAGAATTGTGGCCCCCTCCTTTGTTTTTTCCCTAACATCCCTTCCGTCCCACCTCTTTGTTTCTGATTATTTTTAAGGCAAAAATTGAAATCTTGGAAAGTCTATTAGGAGGTATCCTGTAACTTTATGGGAAGGATGTTTGCTAGCTCCATGAAACTTCTAAGCAGAAAGGTTGGAAGTCAGAGTTTTGTAATAACAGCTATTTTCCAGATGGGTTACAACTCTTGAAATAAACATGTCAACCATTTAGTTTGGCCTTCAAGTAGTTGGTTCCAACAGCATAATTTGTTCCAATACAGACAGGCTGAGAAGGGTCAGTTGAATAAAACTTTTTGGATTTCTTCCTTATGGACAAAAGTTTTTGTGTAATGTGGAAGTGTGTGTATCATCTGATTTTTAAGAAATGGTCAGTTGGGTGCTGGTGGCTCATGATTTGCTACTCAGAAGGTTTAAAACCATCCTGGGAAGGAACACCCGTGAGACTGTTACCTTCAATAACCACCAGAAATGCGGAGTGGCGCTGTGGCTTATGTGGCAAAGTGCTTGTTTTGAGTTGAAAAACTCAGGGACAGCACCCAGGCACAGAGTTCAAGCCCCACTACAGACAAAAAAGAGAAAGAAAGAAAGAAAGAAAGAAAGAAAGAAAGAAAGAAAGAAAGAAAGAAAGAAAGAAAGAAAGGAAGGAAGAAAGAAAGGAAGGAAGGAAGGAAGGAAAGGAAAGGAAAAAGAAAGAAAGAAAGAAAGAGAGAGAGAGAAAGGGAGGGAGGGAGAGAGGAATGAGAGAGGGGGTGTGGTAAGTATGCAGGCCTAATTCAAGGCCCACACATAGGCAAAGACCAGCACACTTGCAAAAACACCCTGGAATCGAATTAAAAAGAAAATTTAATGAAATGTATTAGAGGACTAAACAATACTGATATAAAGACAGGAAAGGGGATAACTAAAAATATAAAAAGTGACTACAAAAGCAAATGCAGAAGATACTACAACCATAAAAATACACTTAAGATGTAGGATAGGATTAAATGCAAAGAAAAAACAAAACAAGCTGAATGAAATTAAAACTTAGGCAGCTGTTGCTAAAATTTGTGACTACTACTAATAGAGAAATGAGTAAGATCAACATATTTGTTGAAGTAATTCTTACAATATAATGTAAAATAATACAAGACTGGAAAAAGAGTGATTTAGGTGAGATCTTCTATACATTTGATCAAACTCCTGAGTTTTATGTTAAGAAGGCTTCTTTCTCCCAGTATGAATTTTGTCCTTGAAGCCATGCAGAGAATTTCTATCTGGTCTTATCAAGATGATGTAGCACTTGGGAAGAAAGATGCAGCACAGGAGCCCTGCACTGGAGGCCAAGATGGAGAAGACCTCCACAGCCAC
>NW_012267387.1:2593648-2596137 GCF_000151885.1 Dipodomys ordii | reverse complement strand
TTATATGAATTTCAGTACTGTGTGCAAAACTCTGCTACTGCCATTCAAAATTGTGAATAATATAGGTTACATTGCTGTATGTGTTTGTTTGAAATTTTAAAAGGAGACCTTTGTTACATTCTTGAATTCATCTCATTATATTTGAATTTTTCCCTCTTGTAAGCAGTGGGAATTGAGGATCAAGGTTCCATTTATAGCTCCAATATCATGCTCTGCAGAACACTTGTTTCTAATGTTCAAACCAAACTCAGATTTCTAAGCACTTTCTCTAGAGCAAGAACAATTCTGGGCAGGGAAATAAAAATATGCAAGATTTATGTGTTCTTTGTGGCATAAATATAATTTGGAAGAAAATGGAGAGTCTGTCTTTTACAGGTATTCATACTTCACCTTAATGGAGAAGCTAAATGAACTCTGAATATTCTCTGAGGACAATGGAGGATATGCATGAGTCATTGAAAAAGGCTCATAGTGAGGTGCATATGAACATAGAAAATGCTTCATATGAATAAATTCCATGAAAAGGAAAGGAGAGATGTTTTTCAGTTGCTGTTGTTGCTGTTTTGTTTTCTTTCCCTTTTGTCTTGTTAGTTTGTATTTGGGAGGGTAAAGGGGTCACAGAAAATATGGAACAAATACAACAATGGTAAATAAATACAACTTACTAGACACTGTGGAAAATGAAGTGTACAACTTGTTGGTGGGAAATAGGAAGGGGAAAACTGGCAAAGAGGCTGGAAAGGGGACACATGGTACACAAAGAATTGTACTCTTTACCTGATTTATGTAACTGAGTTACCTCTGTAGAACAACCAAAATGAAGAACTTAAAACTTCATTATTGAGTAGTGGAGACAATGTTTTCTTAAGATTAAAATGTGTAAAATGCCATATCAAAATTAATCCCACATAAATTTAAGGCCATGTGGTGTGTTATTTCAAGGATCATTATCAGTAGTTACAATTAAATTACTGAAAGAAGGAAGACTTTGGGTCTGTAATCCAAATACAAAACATTTTCCATGGGCTTAGATACATTGTTGAAAACTAGGAAGAGATATAGAATTTCCTCTTTAGTCAGAGACTTACCTGTCCCATTAGAAATCTCATTTTCTGGGCAAGGGATACAATCAAAGCAACAGACAGCCTTTCCCACCTGAGGAGATTTCCTGAATCCAGAACCACAACTCTCACTGCAAACAGAGTGAGGAGTCTGAGGAAAATCAAATATGTGTTGGTAAATATTCAGACTATTGCCTGATATTCAATAAAACCAGGTGTTCCTGGGCATTTGAACATTAAGTATAATTATTAAAATACTTAAAGCTAATCAATCGATTGTATGCTATTTTAGATTTCCTGACACAATCCACAAAGAATTTTGTGCTACAGCCCTCAACCTCACCCTATGCTATTACTGAGAATTGTGGAACCTTTAAGAAGTGGTTCTTAGTGGAAAGACATTCATACCCAATTAAGCCAGAAATTTCCTTGAATTCATAGAATAATTTTTCTCTTACTGATTTGTGAAATATGGAAATGTGGAAACAAGTAGTAAAATACTCATTGAAACTTTTAACACCATGCTAGACAATCATATCTTCCTATTTGTATTCCAATTGCTATGAGTTCACCATTTTCCTCTGGTACAGGCTCTTAGATGGTTCCTCTCACCATATACACTATTTATGGGAAGGGATGGATAGAGGAACAATAAAAAAGAAAAATAAAAAAATACAGATACATAACAGATCATATACATAACAGATCAAATGAGGGTGGATTGATACAGCCACTGGGGTGAGCAAAATAAACCTTTCCACTTCATGAAATAATTGCTTTTTCAGGTATTTTGTTCTAATACTAGAGTTCTATTATAATAGATGTCATGTAGATTTTATGATAAATGAACATTTAGAAATGTTCAATTAATACTTTCCTTTCCGCCTAAGTAAATCAAACAATTTCTCAATAATTCTGAGTCATTAGTGAGTACATAATATCGAAGGGTTCTTTTTGTTTACTGATATTGAGTTCTAATCATTTTTGTTAACATGAACCCACCTCAGTAGTTCCTATGGCCCACTCTATCATATCTTTAGATACAGACAGTTGATGACCATAAGGAGCATATGGAGAAAACACCCCAATTTTCACTTTAAGCTCAAGACCTTCTGGAAAATTCCAAATATTCAAAATGTCATATTCTGCCTCTAATTTCCTTTCCTCATTCAAAATCACTTGGTCTCCAGCAGGATTGTAAAACTGGATGTTCTTCAGAAAAGGGTGCAGCTACAAGAGATACATCATGTCATGGTGAAGAGAATCCAAGAGTTGAAACAGAAATCCTGAATTAAGCCAAAACTCTTATTCTCTTAATCCTTACTTTATCATTAAAAATTAACACAGATGGGGATGTGGACAGAAGGGAACCTTATTGCATTGTTGGTGGGAGTGTAAACTTGTTCAACCACTTTGGAAAGCAGTATG
>NW_012267387.1:2584998-2591188 GCF_000151885.1 Dipodomys ordii | reverse complement strand
TCATCTTGTGATATCAATAACCCTATCCAGTTCCATTTGTAATGAAGCATCAAGGAGACCATGGCAATGGCTAGAGATGTGTCTTTTGGGGACATTTGATAGAGAGAAGGAAACTTGCCATGGTCACTCAGGGCAGAATCAAAAGCCCCAAACGTAAGCTAAAGGGAAAGAAAATTGGAGGCTCACAAGAAAGAAATTTCCTATACATCACAACCTCAATCTTGATTTATGTTAAGCAACAGGTTGAATTGTGTCAAAGGAAGGGTTTGAATTTTTTTTCTATTGCTGGGTCTTGAACTCAGTTCCTGGGCACTATCCTTGAATCTCTCTGTGCTCAAGGCAAGTGCTCTACCATTTGAGCCACAGTTCCACTTCTGACTTTTTCTGTTTATCTGGTATTGAGGAGTCAAACCCAGGGCTTCATGCATGCTAGGAAAGCCCTCTACCACTAAGCCACATTCCCTTCTTGAAGGGCTTGATTTTTAAAGTTTTTAACTTAAACTGTAAATTATTTTTAAGTCATTGTATAATGATTCTTCAATTGAGCATGTCAATTATGTGTGTAATGCCTATAGATTTTTAAGTGGCGGGGGTCCAGTTGTGGGGCCTGAACTCAGGGCCTGTGCACTGTCACTCAGCTCTTCAGCTCAAGGCTAGCCCTGTACCACTTGAGCCACAGAGCTACTTCTGGATTTTTCTTTTTGTTTATGTGCTGCTGAGGATTTGAACCCAGGACCTCAGGCATGCAAAGCAAACACTCTACCACTGCGCCACCTTCCCAGTCCTGCCTATTGATTTTTATCTCATGATTTCTACTATTCTCATCTTATCTATACCAATGCTACTCATTCCCTTGTTTCTTCTTTCATTTGTACATATATACTTGAATATTATGACCATATTTGCCATTGTTCCTCTATTATTATAACCTGATCCACTATCCTTTTAAAATTATATCTCTCACACATGATATCATAAATCTCCACAGTGGGTACATCGTGGATAGTCAATGTTATGTACACCATAATTTAACCCGTTGAATCATGTATATGTGTTCCTGGCCATTTAAGGGTTCTCATACTGATTTTGTATTTCATGTTTATATTTTAAATACAACTTCCACAGATGAGAGAATACAGTCAATTTGCTTTTCTATGCATAACCCTATTCACTAAAGAACTTCACATGTTTAGTCTTTAGTTTAATTTTAGTCTTTAGTTTCTCCCATTTCCTGATCACTTCCTAAAAATTATTCAACAACCTCTACGCTCTTAGTCATTCCTCGGTTTTCTCCAATTTTTCCATCCTCTCTTAAACAATGACAGTCTAGATAACACAGTATATTGGAGTACTTAGCTTTTGATATTATAAAATAGCATATGCTTTTTGTTATAACTTTTCCTAGCATTCTCTTATAACATCTGAAAATCAAACCAAAGTAGACGTCTGTATACATCTGTCTCTCCTTCACCTGTGGAAATCTGTAGAGTTCCAGCAGTGTTCCAATCTGCGCAGATGTCTTTCCTGACGTTCCTGCAAGGACTGATACAAACTTACTTTCTCCCATGCAGGTGTAGTTAGGGATCTTGTTCTGCCCAGAAAGCCAAATAAAAGGATTCTCAAAAGCAGACCAAGTTCTAAAATCAACACTATAGATATCAAATCCCAAAGTCATGTTGTATAAAAGACTGGACTTCTTGTTGATTTCCTCAACAGCAAAAGCCAAGGCCAGAACAAGCTGATAGTACTTGAAATCAAACCTGCACAGGAGACATAAGACATTCATCAAGAATAATCCAAAACTGATTCTTATGTGAATGCAGTGACTTTGGTGGATTCAGTGTTTGTTTCTCTACAAATTAAATACATTTAAAAATTACACCTTTTATGAGATATTGGTAATATGATGTCCATATGAATCCCACAGAGCTTGATTTTTCTGTCTTTCATAGATAACATCAAAAAGGATACCCTCCATTAAACACAGAGTGGGTCTTTATGAGACACCAAATATTCTTTTGTTTTAAAGTTGGGGTGACAAGCAACACATGTGTGAAAAATAAGTTTTTGTTTTTTGAGACATGCAATTTAAGTGACGTGGTTATCTAAGAGACCATGCTAAATTAGATAATGTCATTTAAGATGAATTTTCAGATGCAGAGCAAGGGGTCATTATGCTCTGTGGTTTTCCTTGCATCCCCAACATATCAAATAACTCTTTCTGCACTATCTACCAAAAAATAGATGAAGCCTCAGAAGAGACCATTATTCTCATGTATGTAACAGAGCAAATGAGATTCTTTAAAAAGGAAGCAGGAAGTGGTTTCCCATATTACTCTCCTCCACTATATTCCAAGAAACTCTGCATGAAGAGATGAACCTCCAAACTGGGGGATGGAAAGGGCAGTAACAAAATGAAGCCTTAGGCTGAAATCCCTATTTGAAGGCCAACATGGTGAAAGTCAGTGCTGGGAAATGCCTTGATGATCAGTACTTCCTTCACAATATGTATACATTGAGATAATGAAAAGGAAAGGAAATGGGGAGTAAGAGCTTTAAAGATTTCTCTCCTTCTCAGAAAACAAGCCCTGATAGGAAGACTGTAAGATGCTTATCTCCAATTAACCTACCAGAAAACTGGAAGTGCAGTTGTGGCGCAAGTGATAAAATCGCTAACTTTGAGCAAAACAGATTAGGGAAAGCATGAATTTCCTGAGTTCAAACTACAGTATTGGCAGAAATAATCACAGTAATAATTACCCTTACATGGAACAGGAATGCAAATGCAAAACTGAATATATGACAGAGAGAAAGAATATGTGAAAAGGTCATTAGAATTTGGCAACTGTGTCTCTGGGCACCAGTTGTTCACACGTATAATTCTACCTTCTCAGAAGCCTGAGATTTGAGGGTCACAGTTGGAAGCAAGCCAGGGGCAGTAAAGCCAAAAGACTGTTTATCATCAGTTAAACACCCAAAAGCCAGAATGGAACTGATGCTCAAGTGGTTCAATGGTAGCACTGAATGTAATCCGTGTAATCCTAAGTGCTCAGGAGGCTGAGATGTCAGAACCACTTACAGACCCAGCCATAGTAGAAAAGTCTATGAGCCACATATCTCCACATAAACAGCAAAACACTGGAAGTAGAGCTGTGGCTCATGTAGTAGAGTGCTAGCCTTGAGCAAATGGCTCAGGGACTGTACCCAGTACCTGATTTCACCTCCTAAGACAGACAAATAAAACCAAGTTTAAGAAGATCAAGGTCAATAGAATTGTCCACCATCTCTTCTTCAACAAGCTGTCCTTTGATCAAGTCCTCTCAAGACTGCAAATGAAAAGGAAATCACAGTATATAAGTGTGCCCCTTAACAGCTGACTTCTCAATAAAACCTTCACAAACCAGGACAGAGGGGCAGGACATCTTTACATTGCTGCTGATAATGATATATAATATCCATCAAGTCTACTGCTTTTAACAGAAATATCCTATAGCAGTGAAAGAGAGATCAAGATGTTCTCTGTCAAGCAAGGTTAAGGAAATTTATCTCTATCAGATCTCTTCTATAAGGAAAAGGAAAGAAAAATTTTCAATGTAAAAACGTTAATGATAAAGAAATGAAGACAAGAATGTATAAAACTTACTGAGGGGTGATTATCAAACAATCTGACAAGGTTCTAACATTGTGTATACGCTCACTAACATACACAAAATTCTTAAAGAAAAATACTATCACCTTCATAACTGTATTTCCAATACTCAGTATAAAACAATGTAAAACTGGATATCCAAAATTTGAAATGTAGAGAAATTACAATTCAGTGAGAGTTTTTGTGTGAGTTTGATTGTATGAAGGGATTGTGTTATTATATTTCTTTACATTCACTTAATGGATTATGATCATAATCTGCCCTCAAGTTTTGTTTTCATTTTGTCTTCTTCATTTGTTTGCTTCTCATCATGGATACTTGTCATCATTACAAAATAACTTGCTATAATTAAATACATTTAATCCCTCTATAAATAAAAAATGAAAACCTATAATGAACAAATGAAAAGTAATATACTCGAAAAACCACTAGTAATGGACTCATTTATTAAACACTGAATGCTGTGGAGAAATATTTCAGAAGCAGCTTCAGTGAAGCTACACAAGTTACATAATGTCATAATGAGAAATGATCTGTGAACAATTACTGGGAATAGAAATACCTGAAGTTATTTATCTAAAAGAAATAACATAAGCCAGGTGCCATTGGCTCATGCCTGTAATGTTAGCTATTCAAGAGGTTGAGATCTGATGATCACAGTTTGAAGCCAGCCCAGGCAGGAAAATCCAAGAGACTTATCTCCAGTTAATCACAAGAATACCAGAATTGACTCTGTGACTCAAAGTAGTAGAGCACTAGTCTTGAGAAGAAATTCTCAGGAACAGCATTCAGGCCATGAGGTCCCACAATTGACAAAAGCAAAAGATATAATGTATCCTGATTTCAAAGATGAAAGTACACACTCTAGATTGATCTCAGAAACCTCACTCCCTGCTTCCCCTTTTACGGGGAAGCATAGACTGCAAGGAAAGGGATGGAATAAGGCAGACCAAGCAAATAGAAACCAGAAAAAAGCAGGAATATCTACAACACATCTTATCAAATTTATATTAATCAAAGCAATTAAATGTGACAAAGTTCATAATAAAATGATGGGGGAGTGAACCCAGAAGAAAACATAGCAATTACATTTATATTCACACTCTTAAACACTTCATTATATAAAGGAAATACTAGTAGATTCTGAGAGAGAGAGAGAGACAGTCACAGTCATCAATACACACTACCTATTATGTAACAGCACTTTCAGCAATGGTGAAATCATCCAGACAGAATCAACAAGGAGGCATCAAGTTAAATATGAACCTAGGTCACATTAACCTCATATACACCTAAAGAATATTTCACTCAATTTCTTGTGAATAAAACATTCTGATAGGTTGACTGTTCTCCAGGATAGATAAAAGCATTCAAATTTTTAAAAAATATATTGAGAACACACTCAGATACCCAGGTTACAAGCTAGAAATTAAGGAGATAAATGGAAAAATAGATGCAAACAGGGAAGTCAGATTATTTTAATCACCACTGGATCAAGAGAAAGTCAATATATGAGCTGATCGTTGGTACAAATGAAAATGGAAAAGAGCAATACCAAAATCTATGAATATGGCAAAAGATGCATTAAAATGAACCATAAAAAATTGTCTCTAAGTAGTTGCAGAGTGAGGTTTCAATTCAATAAGTCAATGTATGGGTACATTGCCACCCCATCCATTGATTATACCTCTCTTTCCCAACCCCATCCATTCCCTCAGTTTTGGTGGTTCAAAAAATACGTATTATAACAAGGATCCTATAAAGATCAAAACTACAGACTCAACATTGCAACTCAAGGAAGTAGAAAAGCAAAACACAAAACCCAAAATTTGTAGAAGGTGTCAAAGTAGTTAGTAGGAGTAAAAGAATTAGAGGAAAACTGGGCACTGGTGGCTCAAACCTGTCATCCAAGCTACTCAGAAGGCTGCGATCTGAGAATCACGGTTCAAAGCCAGCCCAGACAGGAAAGTCCATGAGACTGTTATCTCCAATAAACCACTAGAAAACCAGAAGTTGTTTTGTGGCTCAAACGATAGAGAGCTTGCCTTGAGCTGAATTGCTGAGGGACAGTGCCCAGGCCCAGAGTTCAAAGCCCCATGAGTGACAAAAAAAAGGACTTAGAGGACAAACTCAATAAGTATAATCAGATTGAAGAAAATCTTCAAAGTCAAAAGGGACAAATTCCTACTTATACTATGAATAACAAAGGGAAGACTGAAGTAAATAGCATTAGACATAGAAACACAGAAACAAAAGATCAATATCCTTTGAGAAAACTGTATGTCAGTAAGTTTGATCAAGTAGAAGAAATGACATGGAGACTTTTCCATAGTTGAAATTGGAAGACACGTGAATTAAAACAAGAAATTGTATGAAATTGAATCAGTAATAAAATCTTATCAAAGGAAAGGGGTGCAATATGACTTTCCTACTGAATTGTTCCAACAAATTTAAATCCTGCCTGAGGAACATTATTCTTACTTTATTTTGAAAATATGCAAGTTAAAGGAATTCCTTGGAGTATATTACATGCTACCAACA
>NW_012267387.1:2571709-2573649 GCF_000151885.1 Dipodomys ordii | reverse complement strand
GTGGGTTATGGGATTCACAGAAACTTTCTATACTTTCTATTTAATGCTTTTGAAAAGCTACTGGGACCTGAAAAAATTTGTCTTTCTTGTGTGAATACCAAATTTCCTAAGGTAGTTGCCACTGGTCTTAATCATTTTAGCATTCATGGTAATAAATAGAATATTAATACTTGTTTTATACTCTTTATCAAGGTCAATTAGTTTTAAAAAACGTTTTCAATTGGACATTTCTACATGTATATGCAATTTGCTCTTATATGATTCAAATTCTGCATGACACTCTCGTCCACTCCTTCCCTTATTAAATGAATTTCAACAGATTTTATTTATCCATTTTCTTATATGTGTAAGAAGTACATTGACTTGGGTCTACTTTGCTCTGCATCTTCATTCACTGCTCTCCCCTACCTCTATATAGTGCCTACTATTGGATATGAGCTCAAGTATTCTTCTGTCCTTCATTTTTATATATAATAACTGTTAGAGGAGATTCACTGTGTATTTGACACCTGCATGTGTTATATTTCAACCTAAATATCTCTACATTTCATCCCTATATCTATATCTCTATATCTTTATCTCTATATTTCAACCTAAATATCTTTCCTCATCTCTCCTCCAGCTAATATTCAATAGCTTGCAGGACTTTGTTATTATATATTGTGTATATTTTTTTATCTTTTTTTTGGGGGGGGGTCCAGTCTTGGGGCGTGAACTCTGGGCCAGGGAGTTGTCCCTGAGCTCTTCAGCTCAAGGCTAGCATGCTACCACTTGAGCCATAGCATGACTTCCGGCTTTTTTTTCTGCTTTTGTGGTGCTGAGGAATCGAACCCAGGCCCTCATGCATGCAAAGCAAGCGCTCTACCACGGAGCCTCCTACCCAGCCACCTTTTTTTGTTTGTTTGTTATTTTGTTTAATTTTTTATTTTCAATAAGTTTTTTGTAAAAATATTGCACAGAGGGGTTACAGTTACATGAACAAGGTAATGAGTACATTTCCTATCAATTATTATTGCCTCCTCCTTTGTTTTTCCCCTACCATCCCTTTCCTCCCACCTCCACAACTACACACTCCCTCGCCACCCCCACATTAATTGTAATGTTTGTTTTCTTTTTTTTATATTGTTTATGATGCTATTTTCTCCTCCACTTCCTCCTAGCCTTTTGAAAGATTCCCATAATTACACAAATGGTTATTTGTGTGTGTGTGTTACTTAAGTACATATATATGTTGTCTGTAGGTCTGGCTCCCACATTTGAGAAAAAGCACATGAACTTTGTCTTTATAAACCTGGCTTACTTCACTTAACATGATAATCATCAGTTATCTGCATTTCCATACAAATAAAATATTCCAGTTTTGATTGTGAATAATATTTTAGAGATCCCCTTAACTATTTCCATAGTTTGGCTATTGTGCATACTTCTGCAGTATACTTGGGTGTCCAAGTGTGACTCTTGTACCTTCACTTACATTCTTTAGAATATACAGCCTAGTATGATACAACTGGCCTAGGAGACCTATTTTTAGTTCTTTGGGATAACAACTTACTGATTTCCATAATGGTAGCATGAATTTGCATTTCCATGAAGAGTGTTAACTTTTTTTTTAATTGTGAAAATACTCTACAGAGAGGTTACAATTACATGGGCAAGATAATAAGGACATTTCTTATAAGCATTGTAGCCTCCTCCTTTGTTTCCCCTTCCCATCCCTTTCCATCCTCCGCCCACTTCTACCCCCTCCCCCCCCAACCGAATCTTCCTCCCTACTTCCTCTCCTCAACAAAGTTGTAAAGTTCGTCTTTAGACATAACGACTTGTACATCTCATTGTTGCAATGGGTCCACCTGTATCCCTATTTAAACAATTTGTTTTTTGCCCTTCCCCTCCACAAATTACACCACTCCCAAATTAACCCTCAAAAATCAATGGCTTAT
>NW_012267387.1:2568615-2570775 GCF_000151885.1 Dipodomys ordii | reverse complement strand
CACTTCCGGCTTTTTTTCTTTTTGCTTATGTGGTGCTGAGGAATCGAACCCAAGGCCTCAGACATGCAAGGCAAGCGCCCTACCACTGAGCCACCTTCTCAGCCCATTGTGATTATTTTTGAAAGTGATCTTCAATGTATTCTAGAAATGGCCTAAACAATCTTCATCAAAGTTCCTACCACATTCAGCACAGAAACAAGAAAGACAATCCCACAACCTCTACAAAAAAAAAGAAAATCTCCAATATGCCAAATCTTTCTAGATGCAAAAGACCTATGCTGAACTAGTGTAATGCCAGCTTCCAATTATAGGAGAGAGCCATAGTAAAACAAAAAGAATGCATTTCATAAACTCAGACACCAATGAATTAGGAGACCTACAAATACTCTCAATCAACTACATTCATCTGATTCATAAAGACATTGTCCAATTCCATATTGCTAGAAGATGAACCCCATAGTAAGTGGTGGCACTGTGAAAATTGAGTATCCTTATGACAAATGCTTAGTCTAGATCTAAGCTTTCTTATTGTACAAAAGGATAAAAGTCAAAATTCACCCCAATTCTTACTAGGAAATTTGAGGATTGAAAAATTGCAGATATTGTCATAATGGAAACACTTCAACATATAGGCACAGGAATACTTCCTGATAGTATACAAATACTTCATAAGATAGCAAAAGTTATGCTCTGGTTTGGGCATGGCAGTGGAATCATTTGTTTCATTCACAAGATGAAGAATCCCATCCCCACCATGGTTTACAAATATCATTTCATGAAATTGAAAAGTTTCAGCCAGCCAGCCATTGAGACTCACACCTGGATTTGTCACAGTTTAAAGACAGCCTGGACAGAAAAGTACTTATTTCCAATGAACCAGCAGCATGGTGAAAGTGAGCAAATGTATCAAGCAAGAGGCAGAAGCGTCTTGTCTGAACCAGAGTACTGACACCAAAATAAAAACTGTTAAAGTTTAAATGATTCACTACAATAAAAGAAACATTTAATGAAGTGAAGACACAGCCAAATAAATGGCTGGAAACCTATGTTGGCTATTCATCTGATGGGGCTTAATATCACAGCTTAAAATGACACTGAAATTTAAACACCACTACAAGAAAGAAACCTACTATGAAACAGACACATGAAGTGAAAGATTTTTTTCAAATGCAAAAGTCCAAATAGGAAATTTATACAGGAGAAAAATTGAACAATTATAGCAATCAGCATAATGCAAACCAAAGGTATTCTGCATTACCTTATCGTATAATCCAAAATGGCTATCATCATAAAACAAAATTACAAACTTTGATGAAGATATGTAGAGTTCAGAAGCAATGAAAATATCATGGTATATTAAAAATAGAGCTCATATTAGACACAGGTATATCCCTTTTAGCAATCTATCCAAATATATCAAGCTCAGGTTTCTGTACAGATGCATATGAAAACATGGATGGCATTTTGTACAAACTATCTGACATGAAATTGCTCAGGATGGCCAACAAGAGAATGGATAGATTAAGTGTTCTATACATGAAGTTGAGCTTTCTTCAACAACAGACAAGAATGCAAGAAAATAAATGGAAAAACAGATCATTCTGTTAGGCAAAGGAAGCAAATATTGAGTACAAGTACTCCTTGATAACATCTAGGAGAAAAATACATAAACAGAGAAAAAGGAAATTACATATATGGGAGGAGAAAAAAGATGTTTGATGAGACATAAAAAATGTTAATAAATACTGGGGGTGACTACTATCAAAGTACATGATATGAAATACAGGTACACAGAAGGAAAGCAGATAGTTACAAGTCCTATATTGTAGTAAAAAGGGCAAAACATTGCCAGAACTACTACTGGTGTGGCATTGAGTTCATCTCTTTCTACCAGAGACATCATATTGCTGTGGGGCATTTATCTATATCAAGGACTTCATAGATGATACATAATGATCATTTGTAACACACATTAATTTGATGAAATGGATCATAGGATCATAAAGTCAGACTTCTCTAATTTCTACCAAACTTGCTTGCATATTTTAAGTAGCTGAGAAATATTCATCAACTGAAATCTTAAGATTCGGAGTATCTGGATATATGCACTAACAAAGATACTCAAATATATTTTAGGGTATCAAGGGAAGGAAAATCAGG
>NW_012267387.1:2553696-2562625 GCF_000151885.1 Dipodomys ordii | reverse complement strand
TGTTTCTAACATTTATGATTTCTTTGTTGCTTTGTATGTTCCTCCCCCATGGTATAACCCCTGTTTTCACTGTATTTGATTTCAGAATAATTTGTGGAGGGGAAGGGAAAAAACAAATTGTTTAAATAGGGATACAGGTGGACCCATTGCAACAATGAGATGTACAAGTTGTTATGTTGAAAAACAAACTTTACAACTTGGATGAGGGAAGAATGGGGGGAGATAGGAAGAGATGGAAAGGGGAAACAAAGGAGGAGGCAACAATGCTTGATAAGAAATGTATTCATTACCTTGCCTATGTAATTGTAACCCCTCTGTAAGGTACTTTCACAATTAAAAAAAAAGAAAATCACACTTTCTAATCAGATGACCATTGATATTGCTTTTAATATTTAGTACATTTATAGGGCTTTATCATTTACTTAATGCATTTAACAGCACCTATTATTTGTGCAAGAATTTTACTTTTGGACATTTCTGTATGTATATGGTTCTTTGATAAGAGAACACTTTCATCCACTCTCCATTTTCTTAAAATATTATAAGCATATTTCATTGCTCTAATTTAATACGTCTATATCAGTTATTTTTATACGTATATTATTTACAAGTTGAGCATTTGTCACCATCTCCATTCAGACTCCCCCATGAACTAGTGTCCACAAATGGACAGCTCCTGAATTGTACCTGAATTGTACTTCATTTATTCATTCACTTTAAGTATTCAACAAACGTTTTAAAAATGATTCAGTATCATGTTTTTGGCATGAAAATGTTTTAGTTTACTCTAACTACATACTTATAGGAATCTTCTCTTTCCTCATCTTCTCTATTTTATTTTTTAAGCAACTTTCACTATGTGGACTGAAGCCAACTTCATATAAATGTATATTGTAATTTGAAAGCATTCACCCTTTTTAATTTTCTCTTCCATCTTCCCTCCCCGTAAGCTCTCCAGTCTTATAATTATACACCTTTTGTATGTGTCTGCTTGTGTATTTATAATAAATGCTTATGTATGTTCATCTTTCATTCCAGGTTCCATATAATAGAGAAAAACATGTTGACATTTATCTTTCTGAAACTGTACTACTTAATATAATGAT
Organism: Dipodomys ordii; assembly: GCF_000151885.1. Lineage (NCBI taxonomy): Eukaryota > Metazoa > Chordata > Mammalia > Rodentia > Heteromyidae > Dipodomys > Dipodomys ordii. The sequence continues at coordinate 2,561,519 of NW_012267387.1, read as the reverse complement.
CTTTGGTGCTACCATTACCTTGCTAGCAAAGATAATATATTGGTGTTTTTGTGTGAACAAGACTGTTTTGTGTATAAATTGCATTTTCTAATATTAATCTTTCACCAGGTAGCTGAATTTTTTCTACAGGTTACCTATTGTGAATTGGGCCACAGTAACCTCTACTGTGCAAGCACCTCTGTTATATCTTGATATATTCATTTGGATGTATCAACATTAATTTAGACAATACCACAGATCTAATTTTAGTTTTTATTTATTTTTTACTTATGAAGATATGGTACAGAGGGGTTACAGTTACATATGTAAGGTAATGAGCACATTTCCTATCCAGTATTGTTACTCCCTCCTTTGTTTTCTCCCTACTATGCCTTCCCTCCCCATTGTCTAATTCCTCTCTCCCCAACCCGACATTGTAAATTTTGTTTTCCCTATACTATCTTGTGTGTCTCATTACAAGGGGTCAACCTGTATCCTTGTTTCGGCATTTTATTGTTTCCCTTTCCTTCTCCAAAATAGAAAAATGTATATACAAGATTCAGGGCACTTGAATCAAATACAGTGACAACAGGGTTTATACTATGGGGGAAGAACATACAAAAGAAACAAAAAAATCATATAGTACATTAAAAGCAATTTCAACAAAGAAAAAAAAACCTCTGTGTCCATATCTTTGTGTTCATTTCTCTTAACATTATCTTATATGGTCATATATACATAGCTTTTGACCTTTTCTGCTACTAATATACCAGGTATATTAGTTATTGCAAATAAGGGAAACCATGGGACCTGTGTTTCTTTGGGTCTAGTTTACTTCACTTAATATAATTTTTTCCAAGTCTTTCCATTTCCTAACTAATTGGCAGTGTCATTCTTTCTGATTGAGGCATAGAATTCATATATACATATGCATATATATGAATATTCATATAATATATACACATATATGTATCACATATTCTTGATCCATTCAACTACTGGGGGCATTTGGGTTGGTTACATATCTTATCTATGATGAATAATGCTGCTATAAACATAGTTGTGCTGGTAGCTTTAATACGGCCTTGTTTGTGATCATTTGGATAAATGCCCAAAAGAGGGATTGCTGGGTCATAGGGAAGCTCTATATGTAGTCTTTTTTGTGGGGTGGTGTGTCTGGTCATGGGGCCTGAACTCTGGGCCTGGGCACTGTCCCTCAGCTGTTCAGCTCAAGGGTAGTGCTCTAACCACTTGAGCCACAGTGCTACTTCTGGCTTTTTTCTTTTTTGCTTATGTGGTGCTGAGGAATTGAACTCAGGGCGTCATGCATGCAAGGCAAGCACTATACCACTGAGCCTCCTTCCCATCCCTATATGTAGTCTTTTGAGGAACCTCAATACTGCTTTCCTGAGTGCTTGAACAAGTTTATACTCCTACCATATATGCAGTAGTGTTCCTTTTTGGACACATGGCCTCCAGAATCTGTTGTGGTTTGATTTCTTGAATATAGCTATTTTAACTGGGGTGAGGCAGAATCTGAATGTTGTTTTGATTTGCATTTCTTTTATGGCTAGAGAAGTTGAGCATTTCTTCATGTGTCGATTGGCCATTCTTATTTCCACTTCAGGGAAGCCTCTCTTTTATTCCTTAGCCCTCTTATTAATCAGACAGTTGTTTCTTTGAGAATTTGTTGTTGGGGGATTTAATGTTTTGAGTTCTAAGTATAGTAGATATGAGGCCCTTGTCCATTGTATGGCTAGTGAAGATCTCTCCCAATCTGTGGACTTTCTATTGGTCTTGCTAGCTACGTCCTTTGCTATGTAGAAGCTTGGAAGTTTCATGCAATCCCATTTGTCCAAGCTTTCTTTGATTTGTTGTGTTTCTGGGCCTTTATTAAGAAATTTTCAGCCTGTGCTAAGGAGCCCTAGAGTTTCTCCTATTCCTTCCTGTAATGTTTTGTGGCTATCTGCTTTTACTTTGAGGTCTTTGATCCATTTGGAGTTGATTCTGGTACAAGGTAATATATAAGGATCCATCTTTAGTTATTTACAGGTGTTTAATCTGGTTTTTGTTTTTTAAGGAACATCTGTTGTTATCTCCACACTAGCTGTACAAATTTATATTCCCCAAACCTTGTATAAGTGTTCCTTTTCCTGACAAGCATTTGTTATTTGTGTTCTTTGTGATGGAAATTCTGTATGGAGTGAAATAAAATTCAATGCATTTTGGCTTGTATTTCCTTCATGTCCAGAGAAAATGACTATTTCCACATTCATCATTGAACTTCCTGCTTTGAGAAAAAAATCTTTTAAGGTCTTTTGCCAGTGTATTGAGTGTTCATTCCTTAGGACATAAGTTTTCAGAGCTTTATTACATCCTATTATCAATCACTTTTCAGACCTGTAATTTGTAGATTCTCTGTCCAGGCCATTTCTTAATGCTAGCAATGAATCACCAAACTCTTGGAAATAGAGAGACACATGTGTAGATGAATGAGGTTGGAGTGGTAGGAGAAGCACTGTCTTCTCTGACGTGATAACTGTCCTCAGTCTTTTCAGGCTTTTTTTTTGCACTTTGAAAACAGTCTCTATTGAGATACTATAAATAATTCGTGGCTGTGAATGTTGCTCAGTGGTAGAGCACTAGCCTAACATGTATAGGGCTGTAGGTTTGATTTGGGAAAAGCAGAAAACAAAATGAAATGTCTTTCATCCATTTAAATTATACAGTTAAATGATTTTCAGTATATTCATAAAGCCATACTACCATTAACACAGTTTTACAACATTTTTATCATCCATCCCCATAACAAAGCTGACAGCATTCAAAGCCATTCTCTTTACTCCAGTATGTCCTCCCCACTAGCCTCAGGGAACTTGCATGTTCCTGCTGTCTTTTGTGGAGATGCTTACTCTGACATTTCATGAGTGGGAGCACATGATATGTGATCACCACACACCACCTGTGTGATGTTTACAAGGTCTGTCCTCGAAATATCTGCATCATCGAAGACTTCTTCCTTTCTAAGGCCCAAAATATTCCCATTGTGTGGATGTATCACATTTATTTGTCTTCTTATGAATTCATAAACAATTGCTTCCCCTTGTTGGCTAGAAGGAATACAGATGTTATAAGAAGTCTTGTAAGTTTTTTTATTTTGAAAATACTGTACAGAGGGGTTACAGTTACATGAGCAAGGTAATGAGTACATTTCCTATCAAGCATTGTTTCCCCCTCCTCTGTTTTTTCCCTAACATCCCTTCCTTCCCACTTCTTTGTGTCTGATGATCCTATGATTTTTAAGGCAAAAATTAAAATCTTGGAAAGTCTGTTGGGAGGTATCCTGTAACTTTATGGGAAGGATGTTTGCTAGCTCCATGAAGCTTCTAAGCAGAAAGTTTGGAAGTCAGAGTTTTGTAATAACAGCTATTTTCCAGATGGGTTACAACACTTGAAATAAACATGTCAACCATTTAGTTTGGCCTTCAAGTAGTTGGTTCCGACAGCATAATTTGTTCCAATACAGAAAGGCCGAGAAGGGTAAGTTGAATAAAACTTTTTGGGTTTCTTCCTTATGGACAAAAGTTTTTGTGTAATTTGGAAGTGTGTGTATCATATGACTTTTAAGAAATGGTCAGTTGGGCGCATTTGCTACTCAGAAGGTTGAGATTAGAAGATCATGGTTAAAAACCATCCTAGGAAGGAACACCCATGAGACTGTTTTCTCCAATTAACCACCAGAAATATGGAGTAGCACTGTGGTTTATGTGGCAAAGTGCTTGTTTTAAGTTGAAGAACTCAGGTACAGCACCCAGGCCCAGAGTTCAAGCCCCACTACAGACAAAAAGAGAAAGGAAAGAAAGAAAGGAAGGAAGGAAGGAAGAAAGGAAGGAAGAAGAAATAAAGAAAGAAAGAGGGGAAGGGAGGGAAGGAGGGAGGGATGGGGTGGTGGTAAGTATTCAGGTATAATTCAAGGCCCACACATATGCAAAGACCTGCACACTTGCAAAAACACCATGGAATCGAATTAAAAAGAAAATTTAATGAAATGTATTAGAGGAAAAACAACACTGATATAAAGACAGGAAATGGGATAACTAAAAATATAAAAAGTGACTACAAAAACAAATGGAGGAGATACTACAACCATACAAAATACACTTAAAATGTAGCATAGGACAAAGGAGGAGGCTACAATGTTTGATAAGAAATGTACTCATTATCTTGCCCATGTAATTGTAACCCCTCTGTACAGTATTTTCACAATAAAAAATAAAAATAAAAAAATGTAAGATAAGATTAAATGCAAAGAAAAAAACAAAACAAGCTAAATGAAATTAAAAATAAGGCAGCTGTTGCTAAAATTTGTGACTACTACTACTAGAGAAATGAGTAAGATCGACATATTAATTGAAGTTATTCTTATAATATAATATAAAATAATACAAGACAGAAAAAGAGTGATTTAGGTGAGATCTTCTATGCATTTGATCAAACACCTGAGTTTTATCTTAAGAAGGCTTCTTTCTCCCAGTATGAATTTTGTCCTTGAAGCCATGCAGAGAATTTCTATCTGGCCTTATCAAGATGATGTAGCACTTGGGAAGAAAGATGCAGCACAGGAGCCCTGCACTGGAGGCCAAGATGGAGAAGACCTCCACAGCCACCATGACCTGCCCCTTGGCACTGTGGTAGACAGGCAGGAAGGTGACCCACACACTGCAGAACACCAGCATGCTGAAGGTCAGGAACTTGGCTTCATTGAAGGTGTCAGGCAGGTTCCTGGCCAGAAATGCCACAGTGAAGCTGGCCAGGGCCAGGGAGCCCAGGTATCCCAGGACACAGTAGAAGGCAGTGAGGGAGCCCTTGTTGCACAGGATGATGATATGGCCATGTTCAGAGTGTGCATCTGTGTCCACAAAGGGAGGAGAGGTTCCCAGCCAGAGTCCACAGAGAGTCACCTGGATGAGGGTGCAGATGGGAATGATGAAGTTAGGAGCCCCTGATACCAGCAGCCACCTCATCTTTCTCCCTGGAGAAGTGGCCTTGAAGGCCAGAACCACAGTCACAGTTTTGGCCAACACTGCGGAAACAGCTACAGTGAAGACAAGCCCAAATGTGATCTGCTGCAGCATGCAGGTGACTGTGTTGGGACGGCCAATAAAGAGCAAGGAACAGAGGAAACAGAACATGAGGGAGATGAGCAGGATGTAGCTGAGACACAGGTTGTTGGCTTTCACAATGGGAGTGTCTTGATACATCACAAAGACTCCTAGAATAACAGCAGTGAGGGTGGAGAAGCAGAGAGCCACACAGTCCAGGGCCATTCCCAAGGGTTCTTCATGAGCCAGGAAACTTGCAGCTTTGGGGAGGCACTGGTTTCTCTCTGTGTTGGCATACTCATCACATGGACACTTCATACACTGCTCCATATCTGGTAAGAAGAGGGAGTTACCGTTTGACTCCTTTCAGTACTGCCTTCTCCTCAGTGGAAATTGTTAAGTCCCTTCTTAGAGGGGACTTTAATATATTAGTTCTTATTAACATAAGAGTTGATAGTACCAAGTAAATTTAAAAATGCCTGAAACTCTTTGTTTTCACGGTTTGTATGCAGTAACTTCATCCTCATGCTCAGATTCCTTGTTTTTTCCATTCTGATTGTTTTACTCACTGACTCTGATGTAGGAAAGAAACATGCTAATTGGATATTTCTTTTTTTTCTTTTTTGCTAATTTCTAACGTATTTTTTTAATTTTGAAAATACTCTACAGGGGGGTTACAATTACATGTGCAAGATAATGAGTACATTTCTTATCAAGTATTGTAGCCTCTTCCTTTGTTTCCCCTTCCCATCCCATCCTTCCCCTGCCACCCCATCCAATCCTCCTCCACTCCCCTAAGTTGTAAAGATTGTTTTTGACATAATGACTTGATCGCCTCATTCCTGCAATGGGTCCACCTGTATCCCTATTTAAACCATTGGTTTTTTCCCTTCCCCTCCACAAATTACAACCAAAAACATTTATTTGTCATAAAATCTAAGCAACATCTATTATAATAGTATTCTTAATTGTGACAAAATACCTGAAAGAGCATTCAATTTATAAGACATTCTGCTTTTTTCAAACTGACTTTAACATATATTGGAAAAGGGCATTTTTCATAAGTCAAGTAAACTAAAAATACTTTTCTGACTTCTTTGTGCTGCTATTAGATGAATTTCAGTACTGTGTGCAAAACTCTGCTACTGCCATTCAAAATTGTGAATAATATAGTTTACATTGCTGTATGTTTGTTTGAAATTTTAAAAGGAGACCTGTGTTACATTCTTGAATTCATCTCATTATATTTGAATTTTTCCCACCTGTAAAGCAGTGGGAATTGAGGATCAAGGTTCTCTTTTTAGCTCCAAAATCATGCTCTGCAGAACACTTGTGTCTAATATTCAAACCAAATATGGTTTCTAATCACTTTCTCTATAGCAAGAACAATTCTGGGCAGGGAAATAAAAATATGCAAGATTTATGTGTTCTTTGTGGCATAAATATAATTTGGAAGAAAATGGAGAGTCTGTCTTTTACAGGTATTCATACTTCACCTTAATGGAGAAGCTAAATGAACTCTGAACATTCACTGAGGACAAAGGAATATATGCATAAGAGTCATTGAGAAAGGCTCATAGTGAGGTGCATATGAGGATAGAAAATGGTATCATATGAATAAATTCCATGAAAAGGAAAGGAGAGATGTTTTCATTTGCTGTTGTTGCTGTTTTGTTTTCTTTCCTTTTGTCTTGTTAGTTTGTATTTGGAAGGGTAAGGGGTCACAGAAAATGTGGAACAAATACAACAAGGGTAAATAAGTACAACTTACTAGACACTATGTGGAAAATGAACTGTACAACTTGTCAATTGTGAATGGGAGGGGAAAAACTGGCAAAGAGGCTGGAAAGGGGACACATGTACACAAAGTATTGTACTCTTTACCTGATTTATGTAACTGTAATAACTCTGTAGAACAACTCAACAACCACAATGAAAAAAATAAAACTTCATCACTGAGTAGTGGAGAAAATGTTTTCTTGAGATTAAAATGTGTGAAATGCCATATCAAAATTAATCCCACACTAATTTAAGGCCATGAGGTATATTATTTCAAGGATCATTATCATCAGTAGTTACAATTAAATTACTGAAAGAACAAAGACTTTGGGTCTGCAATCCAAATACAAAACATTTTCCATGGACTTAGATACATTGTTGAAAACTAGGAAGAGATAGAAAATTTCCTCTTTAGTCAGAGACTTACCTGTCCCATTAGAAACCTCATTCTCTACACAAGGGGTACAATCAAAGCAACAGACAGCCTTTCCCACCTGAGGAGATTTCCTGAATCCAGAACCACAACTCTCACTGCAAACAGAGTGAGGAGTCTGAGGAAAATCAAATATGTGTTGGTAAATATTCAGACTATTACCTGATATTCAATAAAACCAGGTGTTCCTAAGCATTTGAAAATCAAGTATAATTATTAAAATACTTAAATCTAATCAATCGATTGGATGCTATTTTAGATTTCCTGACACAATCCACAAAGGATTTTGTGCTACAGACATCAACCTCACCCTATTCTATTACTGAGAATTGTGGAACCTTTAAGAAGTTGTTCCTAAGACCTTGAAGTCAAAGCAGACACTCTGAAAACATTACAGGATGGAATAGGAGAAACCCTAGGTATCCTTGGCTCAGGCCAAAATTTTTTGAATAGAGACCCGGAAACACAACAAATCAAAGAAAGGTTGGACAAATGGGATTGCATAAAGTTGCAGAGCTTCTGCAGGGCAA
>NW_012267387.1:2501655-2552571 GCF_000151885.1 Dipodomys ordii | reverse complement strand
GGGGAGGCTGGGAAGGGATGTGAAGGGTAAACAAAAGGAGGAGGCTGCAATGCTTGGTAAGAAATGTACACATTATCCTGCCCATGTAATTGTAACCCCTCTGTACAGTATCTTCACAAATAAAATTAAAAAAAAAGAAAGAGAACAAAAGGGGGGCAAAAAGAGAGGGGAGGACTGGGAACAAGGTGGAAGAGATGAATTTTATTCAAAGTAGCCTGAGTGTATGGAAATAGCACAAAACCCTCTAATATTATAAATGTATGTTAACTCAGAAATAAATTAAAAAATATTAGAAATACAAAAAAAAGAAGATGTTCCTATGGAAAGACATTCATACCCAACTAAGCCAGAAATTTCCTTGAATTCATAGAATAATTTTTCTCTTACTGATCTGTGAAATATGGAAATGTGGAAACAAGTAGTAAAATACTCATTGAAACTTTTAACACTATGCTAGAACCAAGGCCCATCATATCTTCCTATTTGTCTTCCAGTTGCTATGAGTTCACCATTTTCCTGTGGTACAGACTCCTTAGATGATCCCTCTCAACATACACACTATGGGAAGGGATAGGAAGAGGAATAATAAAAAAGGAAAAAATACACCCTTACATAACAAATCAAATAAGGGTTGATTGAAACAGCCACTGGGATGTGAGAAATAAACCTTTCCACTTCATGAAATAATTGCTTTTTCAGGTATTTGTTCTAATATTAAAATAAAATTATAATAGATGTTATCTACATATTATGATAAATGAACATTTAGAAATGTTGTTAGTACTTTCCTTTCCACCTAAGTGAATCAAACAATTTCTCAAGTTAAAACCTAATAAATGTACAATACTGAGTCATTAGTGAGTACATAATATCTAAGGGTTCTTTTTGTTTACTTATATTGAGTTCTAATCATTTTTGTTAACATGAACCCACCTCAGTAGTTCCTGTGGCCCACTCTATCATATCTTTAGATACAGACAGTTGATGACCATAAGGTGCATATGGAGAAAACTCCCCAATTTTCACTTTGAACTCAAGACCTTCTGGAAAATTCCAAATATTCAAAATGTCATATTCTGCCTCTAATTTCCTTTCCTCATTCAAAATCACTTGGTCTCCAGCAGGATTGTAAAATTGGATGTTCTTCAGAAAAGGGTGCAGCTACAAGAGATACATCATGTCATGGTGAAGAGAGTCTAAGAGTTGAAACAGAAATCCTGAATTAAGCCAAACCTCTCATTCTCTTTAATCCTTACTTTATCATTAAAAATTAACACAGATATCTAATGAAGTATCAATACAGAATGTGTTTTAGGAACAAAAGCAAGTAATATTTCTGAATTTGGGTTACTACCTGGAAATTTTTCAAGAGAATCCACCTCCACATAATGATGAATGAGAAAATTCTTAGTTGCCTACATAAGAGTTTTGAACAACTGATAATTTTTATCAATATCCAGGAATTTCATTGGATAAGTAGGTGATATATAACAGAGCTGTTTATTTTTGTGTGTATTTAATTAATTAATATTTATTTCTATTTTTGTTGGTCATGGGGCTTGAACTCAGAACCTAGGTGCTGTCCATGAGTTTATTCACTCAAGGCTAAAATTCTACCACTTTTAGCCACAATGCCACTTCTGGTTTTCTGGTGGTGAATTGGAGATAAGAGTCTCAGAGACTTTCCTGCCCAGTCTGGCTTCCAACAGGCATCCTAAGATCTCAGCCTCTTGAAGAGCTAGGATGACAGGCATAAGCCATTTAATTTATTAATGTGTTAAATATGGAAATTGTTAATGATTCATTTTATTTTTATCTTTATGTATGGTACAGAGTCATTGTGTAGTACAAGGCATCTCAATGTTACCCCTTCCATCATTCTTCCTCTTTTTTCCCAATCCCACCAATCACTTAAGTTATTTTCTGAGAAACAAAATCATTGGAATAATTAAGTACTTAAAGAACAGATCATCCTTTGCTATTAAGAAGCTTCTAGTGAAAAAAGATTATGAGAACATTCATTAGCTGTGAACTTATTGATGTCATTTGTAACATAGGAATTGATGGGATCATGAAACACATCACCTCTGCTATTTTTACCTCTAAGATCACATGCACAGAAGTCAGGAGTAGCCTCACAATTATTCTTAAATGTACATTTTCTCTTGTGTTAATAGGAAAATATTTGAATGTGTTTAGACTGACTTTGCTTTTCATGTATAGAATCCAAAAGTGAAGGTTTTACCTGTGCAGGAGAAGGCACCCACCATCTCCCATTACCCATTGTTGGCTCTTCAGTTTGATGAAGAAACATTTCATGGAGGGCTTGTGCCACAGCATAGACAGCATTGTAGATATTGTAACTCTCTTCAGACATGGCCATGTCAAAAATTTGCCCAGGCAACCATTCCAAGGAGGCATCATGTGGACAGTTCTCCCACATTACACAGTCAGAGTCAGAATGAGAGCAATTAAAAGAGAGAAACCACAATTTAGCAAGGTAAAAGTCTTCTGGGTATTTGGAAGGGTTGACTTCCCTGATAAAATCTGTGAATCCAGCTATGTCTTCATGGTGATATGAAAAAATGAGAGGCACATGAAATGAGCCTAATATGAAATAATTTCTTCCAATGCATAAATCACACTGTGAGTTCAAGAGCCAAACTTTGCTTGTTATTAAAAATTGCCCAAGATATACCATTAATCCTAGCAGGTATTCCTTATTACCGTAAATGATAAGTACGTTTGCTGATGATTTATTAATCTGGTTCTGAATTGCCATGATGTTAATTAGTTGTGTTTTAGTACTGTCAGAGATCATATGTTCAAAGGCTACACAGATTCTGTTCTTGGCCATTGCTTCTCTCAGTTCTGCAAGGATCGACAAACCATTCTCATCTTGTGATATCAATAACCCTATCCAGTTCCATTTGTAATGAAGCAGCAAGGAGACCATGGCAATGGCTAAAGATGTGTCTTTTGGGGACATTTGATAGAGAGAAGGAAATTTTCCATGGTCACTCAGGGCGGAATCAAAAGCCCCAAATGTGAGCTAAAGGGAAAACAAATTGGAGGTTCACATGAAAGAAATTTCCTATACTTCACAACTTCAGTCTTGATTTATGTTAAGCAACAGGTTGAATTGTGTCAAAGGAGGGGTTTGGTTTTTTTCCTTTTGCTGGGGACTTGATCTGAGGTCCTGGGCACTATCCTTGAATCGCTCTGTGCTTAAGGAAAGTGCTCTACCATTTGAGCCACAGTGCCTCTTCTGGCTTTTTCTGTTTATCTGGTACTGAGGAGTCAAACACAGCGCTTCATACAAGCTAGACAAGCACTCTATCACTAAGCCACATTCCCATCTTGAAGTGGTTGATTTTTAAAGTTTTTAACTTAAACTGTAAATTATTTTTATATCGTTGTACAATGATTCTTCAATTGAGTATGTCAACTTTGTTTATAATACCTATTTATGTTTATCCCATTATTTCTACTTTTCTCACCTTATCTATACCAACGCTACTTATTCCTTGTTTCTTTTTCCATTTGTACATATATACTTGAATATTCTGATCATATTTGCCATTATTCCTCCATTATCATAACCTGCTCCACTATTCTTTTAAAATTATATCTCTCACACATGAAATCATAAATTATCCACAGTGGTTACACCATGGATAGTCAATGTTATGTACACCATAATTTAGCCCATTGAATCATGTGTATGTGTTCCTGGCCATTTAAGGTTTCTCATACTCATTTTGTATTTTATGTTTATATTTTAAATCCAACATCCACAGATGAGAGAATACATAGCCATTTTGCTTTTCTATGCTTAACTTTATTCACTCAAGAACTTCACGATGTCAGTTCCCATTTCCTGATCACTTTCTACAAAATTATTCAACGACCTCTAGGCTCATAGTCATTCTTAGGTTTTCTCCAATTTTTCTTTCCTCTCTTAAACAATGACAGTCTATATAACACAGTATGTTGGAGTACTTAGCTTTTGATATTATAAAATAGCATATGCTTTTTGTTATAACTTTTCCTAGCATTCTCTTATAGCATCTGAAAAAGGAACCAAAGCAGACATCTGTATACATCCATCTCTCCCCCACCTGTGGAAATCCATAGAGTTCCAGCAGTGTTCCAATCTGCGCAGATGTCTTTCCTGACGTTCCTGCAAGGACTGATACAAACTTACTTTCTCCCATGCAGGTGTAGTTAGGGATCTTGTTCTGCCCAGAAAGCCAAATAAAAGGATTCTCAAAAGCAGACCAAGTTCTAAAATCAACACTATAGATATCAAATCCCAAAGTCATGTTGTATAAAAGACTGGACTTCTTGTTGATTTCTTCAACAGCAAAAGCCAAGGCCAGAACAAGCTGATAGTACTTGAAATCAAACCTGCACAGGAGACATAAGACATTCATCAAAAATGATCCAAACTGATTCTCATATGAATGCAGTGACTTTGGTGGATTCAGTGTTTGTTTCTCTACAAATTAAATACATTTAAAAATTACACCTTTTATGAGATGTTGATAATATGATGTCCATATGAATTGTACAGAGCTTGATTTTTCTGTCTTTCATAGATAACACCAAAAAAGGATACTCTCCATAAAACATGAAGTGGATCTTTATGAGACACCAAATATACTTTTGTTTTAATGTTGGGGTGACTAGCAACACATGTGTGAAAAATAAGTCTTTGTTTTTTCAGCCATGCAATTTAAGTGAGGTGGGTATTTAAATGACCATGGTAATTTAGATAATGTCATTTAAGATGAACTTTCAGATGCAGAGCAAGGGGTCATTTGAGGAAGGCCCTGTTGTTTTCCTTGCATCCTCAACACATTACATAACTCTTTCTTGACTAGCTACCAAAAAATAGTTGAAGCCTCAGAAGAGACCAAAATTATCATGAATGTTACAGAGCAAATGAGATGCTTTAAAAATGAAGCAAGAAATGGTTTGCCATATTACTCTCCTCCACTACATTCCAAGAAACTCTGCATGAAGAGATGAACCTCCAAACTGGGGGATGGAAAGAGTTGTAATAAAATGAAGCCTTAGGCTTAAATATCCCTGTTTCAAGGCCATCATAGTGAAATTCAGTGCTGGGAAATGCCTTGATGATCAGTACTTCCTTCACAATATGTGTACATTGAGATAATGAAAAGGAAAGGAAACAGGGAGTAAGAGCTTTAAAGATCTCTCCCCCTTTTGGAAAACAAGCCCTGGTAGGAATACTGTAAGATGCTTATCTCCAATTAACCTATAAGAAAACTGGAAGTGCGATTTTGGCTCAAGTGATAAAATCACTAACTCTGAGCAAAACAGATTAGGGAAAGCATGAAGTTCCTCAGTTCTAACTTCAATATTGGCAAAAATAAGCACAGTAATAATTACCCTTACATGGAAGAGTAATGCAAAAGCAAAACTGAATGTATAAAAGAGAGAAACAGTATGTGAAAAGGTCATTAGAAATTGGCAACTGTTTCTCAGGGCACCAGTGGTTCACACTTATAATTCTACCTACTCAGAAGCCTGAGATTTGAGGGTCACAGTTGGAAGCAATCCAGGGGCAGTAAAGCTAAAAGACTCTTTATCATCCGTTAAACACCAAAAAGCCAGAATGGAACTGATGCTCAAGTGGTTCAATGGTAGCACTGAATGTAATCGTGTAATCCTAAATGCTCAGGAGGCTGAGATGTCAGAACCTCTTACAGACCCAGCCATAGTAAAAAAAAGTCTATGAGACCCATATCTCCATATAACTAGCAAAACAGTGGAAGTAGAGCTATGGCTCATGTAGTAGAGTGCTAGCCTTGAGCAAATGGCTCAGGGACTGTACCCAGCACCTGATTTCAAGTCCTAAGGCAGACAAATAAAACCAAGTTTAGGAAGATCAAGGTCAATAGAATTGTCCACCATCTCATCTTCAACAAGCTGTCCTTTGATCAAGTCCTCTCAAGACTGCAAATGAAAAGGAAATCACAGTATATAAGTGTGCCTCTTAACAGCTGACTTCTCAATAAAACCTTCACAAACCAGGATAGAAGGGCAGGACATCTTTTCATTGTTGCTAATAATGATATATAATATCCATCAAGTGTACTGCATTTAGCAGAAATATCCTGTAGTAGTGAAGGAGAGATCAAGATGTTCTCTGTCAAGCAAGGTTAAGGAAATTTATCTCTATCAGATCTCTTCTATAAGGAAAAGGAAAGAAAAAATTTTCAATGTAAAAATGTTAATGATAAAGAAATGAAGACAAGAATGTATAAAGCTTACTGAGGGGTGATTATCAAACAATCTGACAATGTTCTAACATTGTATATATACTCAGGAACATATACACATTTCTTAGATAAAGAAATTTACTATCAACTTCATAACTGTATATCCAATATTTGAAATGTAGAGAAATTACAATTCAGTGAGAGTTTTTCTGTGAGTTTAATTGTATGAAGGGATTGTCTTATGACATTTCTTTACATTCACTTAATGGATTATGATCATAATCTGCCCTCAAGTTTGTTTTCATTTTGTCTTCTTCATTTATTTGCTTCTCATCATGGATACTTGTCATCATTACAAAATTACTTGCTATAATTAAATACATTTAACCACTCTATAAATAAAAAATTATAACCTATAATGAACAAATGAAAAGTAATATACTGGAAAAACCACTAGTAATGGACTCATTTATTAAACACTGAATGCTGTGGAGAAAGATTTCAGAAGCAGCTTCAGTGAAGCTACACAAGTTACACAATGTCATAATGAGAAATGATCTGTGAACAATTACTGGGAATAGAAATACCTGAAATTATTTATCTAAAACACACAACATAAGCCAGGTGCCAATGGCTTATGCCTGTAATGTTAGCTCCTCAAGAGGCTGAGATCTGATGATCACAGTTTGAAGCCAGCCCAGGCAGGAAAATCCAAGAGCCTTATCTCCAGTTAATCACAAGAAAACCAGAAGTGACTTTGTGACTCAAAGTACTAGAGCAGTAGCCTTGAGAAGAAAATCTCAGGAACAACACACAGGACATGAGGTCAAGACCCACAACTGACAAAAGCAAAAGACATAATGCGGCATGGTTGCAAAGATGAAAGTACAGACTCTAGATTGATCTCAAATACCTCACTCCCTACTTCCCCTTTTAGGGTATACATAGACTGCAAAGATAAGGATGGAATAATGCAGACCAAGCAAATTGAAGCCAGAAGAAAGCAGGAATATCTACAATACATCTTATCAAATTTACATTAATCAAAGCAATTAAATGTTACAAAGTTCATAATACAATGATAGGGGAAGATAACATAGCAATTATATTTATATTTACACTCTTAAGCATTTCATTATAAGGGTAATTCTAGTAGATTTTGAGAGAGAATGAGAGTCAAAGTCATCAATATAAAAATAACTACAGATTATATAACAGCACTTTCAGCAATGTTGAAATCATCCAGACAGAATCAACAAGGAGGCATCAAGGTAAATATGAACCTAGATCACATGAACCTTGTACAAACCTAAAGAACATTCCATTCAATTTCCTGTGAATAAAACATTCTGATAGGCTGACTGTCTCCAGGATAGATAAAAGCATTCAAACTTTAAAAAAATGTATTGAGCACACACTCAGATACCCAGGTTGGAAGGCTAGAAATGAAGGAGATAAATGGGAAAATAGATGCAAACAGGAAAGATACATTATCACTGGATCAAGAGAAAGTCAATATATAAGCTGATCTTTGGTACAAATGAAAATGGAAAAGAGCAATACCAAAATCTATGAATATGGCAAAAGATGCATTAAAATGAAACATTAAAAAATTGTCTCTAAGTAGTTGCAGAGAAGGGTTTCAATTCAATAACTCAGTGTATGAGTACACTGCATCTTGACTGCTGCCACCCCATCCATTGATTACACCTGTCTTTCCAAACCCCATCCATTCCCTCAGTTTTGGTGGTTCAAAAAACAAGTATTATAACAAGGATCCTATAAAGATCAATACTACAGACTCAACATTGCAACTCAAGGAAGTAGAAAAGCAAAACACCAAACCCAAAATTGGTAGAAGGTGTCAAAGTAGTTAGTAGGAGTAAAAGAATTAGAGGAAAACTGGGCACTGGTGGCTCAAACCTGTCATCCAAGCTACTCAGAAGGCTAAGACCTGAGAATCAAGGTTCAAAGCCAGCCCAGGCAGAAAAGTCCAGGAGACTGTTATCTCCAATTAACTACTAGAAAACCAGAAGTTGTTTTGTGGCTCAAACGATAGAGAGCTTGCCTTGAGCTGAATTGCTGAGGGACAGTACCCAGGCCCACAGTTCAAAGCCCCATGAGTGAAAAAAAAAAGGAATTAGAGGACAAACTCAATAACTATCATCAGATTGAAAAAAATTCTTCAAAGTCAAAAGGGGCAAATTCCTACTTATACTATGAATAACAAAGGGAAGACTGAAGTAAATAACATTATACATGGAAACACAGAAATCAAAGATCAATATCCTTTGAGAAAACTGTATGTCAATAAGTTTGATCAAGTAGAAGAAATGACATGGAGACTTTTCCATAGTTGTAATTGGTAGACATGTGAATTAAAACAATAAATTGTATGAAATTGAATCAGTAATAAAATCCTATCAAAGGAAAGCGGTGCAATGTGACTTTCCTACTGAATTGTCCCAACAAATTTAAATATTGCCTGAGGTACATTATTCTTACCTAATTTTGAAAATATGCAAGTTGAAGGAATTCCTTACAGCATATCACATGCTACTAACATTATCCTGATATCAAACCAGAGAAGAAAATAAGGAATTACATTTATATTCAATGTCTATGATCAATATAGTGACAAATATCCTCATCAAAATACTTCCTGCAACAAAACTGTGAAGACTATTCCTCATTAGCAAAGTTGAAGAGTGGACTATGTTGAATTTATATTTCTACTGCTCAGAAGAAACAATTACCAGAATCAATAGGCAACCCATACAATGGAGGAAAATCAACAAAAGATAAATATTCAGATTTGCTAAAGCGGTCAAAATTCAATAGCAAAAGATGAAAGGACCCAATTTAAAATTGAACATTAAACTCTCAATTGGTATAAGAATGCATGTTTGACATCCTTAAAATATAAATAATATACAAATACTACCCACACTAAAATTCCATCTCAACACAATTACAAGAAAAAAAAAATTTAGGTGCTGGTGAGGACACTGGGAAAGGGAACCTCTTACACTATTGGTGGCACTGTAAACTACTGCAACCAACATGGACATGGCTTTGAGGTTCTTCAAAATTCTGAAAACATTCATATTATAACCTCACCTTGTCACAGTCTTCTGCCTACATTTGAGTTCAGAGGATTTTAGTTGAAAGCTATCCCACACAGAAGAATCTGGAAGTCTCTATATCCAGTTTACCAGCAAAAGCAGGACTGTAGACATACCTCAGCTGGAAGAGCACATGCTGAGCTAATAAACAAAGGGAGAGTGCAATGCCTTGAGTTCCAGTCACTGTATTTATATACGTACATACATACACGCACAGAGAAAGAGATGTAGGTGGCCAAAATATGTAGATGACAACCTTGAACTTCTTCACCACCAGAAAAAGGTAAATAAAACAACAGAAAGTTATCATTTCACAAAGGTGGGAATAGTAAATGTATGGGAGACTTAATGTATGGGAGTACTTAATGGCCTGATGAGGAGTTAAGGAACTGTACATGGCTGCCCTCTAGTGACAGGAGTGCACATTGCTACAGCCATTGTCGAAAATAGGGTGGTGCTTCCTAGAAGGCAAATCATGATTCAGTAATGTCAGTGGTGGCTGTTTATACTATAGAATAAAATCATAATGGCAAAGAGGCATCTGCACTCCTGTATTCTCTATATCATCATTGAAAATATCTGAGAAAAAAGTTACAAGCTAAATGTCCATCAGTTTCTATAAATACACATTAATATGTATATATTATATATTTATACACATATAATATAAATGGATACACACATACTATATACTTACTATATACTTATATATGTTACACATATAATATATGGAGTAATGTATACATACTATGTATTTCATAAACTATATAACATATAATGTACATATAATAAATATACATATTATTTATATAACATGTATGTATATAAATCTTAAACTTTTCCTTAGCATTGCTGTTGTTTGAAGTCAGAACCTTGAAATAGTATGCAGCAACTCCACTATGCCAACATTCCACCTAGCCCTTTTGGAGTTTGTGATTTTTTTTTTAAATTAATCTTCAATATATTCTAGAAATGACCTAAACAATCTTCATCCCAATTCCTACTACATTCAGCATAGAAACAAGAAAGACAATCCCACAACCTCTACAAAAAAAGAAAATCTCCAATTTGCCAAAGCTTTTTAGAGGCAAAAGACTTATGTTGAACTAGTGCAATGCCAGCTTCCAATTATAGGAGAGAGCCATAGTAAAATAAAAAGAATGCATTTCATAAACTCAGACACCAATGAAATAGGAGACCTACAAATACTCCCAATCAACTACATTCATCTGATTCATAAAGACATTGTCCAATCCCACATTGCTAGAAGGTGCCACCCATAGTAAGTGGTGGCACTGTGAAAATTGAGTATCCATATGACAAATGCTTAGGCTAGATCTTACCTTTCAGTTTGTACAAAAAGATAAAAGTCAAAATTCATCACAATTCTTAATAGGAAATTTGAGGATTGAAAAATTACAGATATTTTCATAATGGAAACACTTCAACAAATACGCACAGGAATTTGTCCTGATAGTATACAAATACTTCATAAAATAATAGCAAAAGTTATGCTCTGCTTTGGGCATGGCAGTGGAATCATTTGTTTCATTCACAAGATAAAGAATTCCATCTGCACCACAGTTTAGAAATGTGATTTCATGAAATTGAAAAGTTTCAGCCAGCCAGCCATTGAGACTCACACCTGGATTTGTCACAGTTTAAAGACAGCCTGAACAGAAAAGTACATATCTCCAATGAACCAGCAGCATGGTGAAAGTGAGCAAATGTATCAAGCAAGAGGGAGAAGCATCTTGTCTGAACCAGAGTACTGGCACCAAAATAAAAACTGTTAAAGTTTTAATGATTAGTACAATAAAAGAAACATTTAATGAAGTGAAGACACAGCCAAACAAATGCCTGGAAACCTATGTTGGCTATTCGTCTGATGGGGCTTAATATCACAGCATAAAATGACACTGAAATGTAAACACCACTACAAGAAAGAAAACTACTATGAAACCAGGCACATGAAGTGAAAGATTTTTTTCATATGTGAAAGTCCAAATAGGAAATTTATACAGGAGAAAAATTGAACAATTATAGCAATCAGCATAATGCAAACCAAAGGTATTCTGCATTACCTTATCGTATAATCCAAAATGGCTATCATCATAAAACAAAATTACAAATTTTGATGAAGATATGTAGAGTTAAGAAGCAATGAAAATATCATGGTATATTAAAAATAGAGCTCATATTAGACACAGCCATACCACTTTTAGCAATCTATCCCAATATATCAAGCTCAGGTTTCTGTACAGATGCATATGTAAACATGGATGCCATTTTATACAAACTGTCTGACTTAAAAATTGCTCAAGATGTCCAAAAAGAGAATGGATAGATTATGTGTTCTATACATGAAGTTGAGCTTTCTTCAACAACAAACAAGAATGCAAGAAAATAAATGGAAAAACAGATCATTCTGTTAGGCAAAGGAAGCAAATATTGAGTACAAGTACCATGTTTTTTCTCCTATATGTAATCAAGGAGAAAAATACATAAAAAGAGAAAAAGGAAATTATATCTATGGGTCGAGAATAAAGATGATTAATGAGACATAATAAATGTTTACAAATACTGGGGTTGACTACAATCAAAGTACATGATATGAAATACAGTAACACAGAAAGAAACCAGATAGTTACAAGTCCTATATTGTAGTAAAAAGGGCAAAACATTGCCAGAACTACTACTGGTGTGGCATTGAGTTCATCTCTTTCTACCAGCGACATCACATTGCTGTGGGGCATTTATCTGTATCAAGACATCATAGATTATACATAATGATCTTTAATAACTCACATTAATTTGATAAAATGGATCATAGGATCATAAAGCCAGACTTCTCTGATTTCTACCAACAGTGCTTGCATATTTGCAAGTAAATGAGAGACATCCATCAGCTGCAACCTTAAGATTCAGTGTGTCTGTATAAATGCACTAACAAAGATACTCAAATATATTGTAGGATATCAAGGGAAGAAAATCAGGTGAATGTGGAAAAGCAGAGGAACATAAGAAAGACAAATATCTAGGAATGCCATGAAGGATTAGGACATTTACAAGTCTATTCCACAGCAGTGAAAGAATTCCTGATATCGTCATCTTTGCCTCCAAATGTGGCCAGCCACCTCACAGACTATCCTTGTCACACCAGCACTGGAACAGACATAGGAGCCATTGCTATAAACAATGGCATTCTGTTGCAATAGGAATTAAGTTGCTATGCTAGAATAAAGTGAAGAGCTCATGACCCTGGAAAGGAGAAGCTAGATGGAAGGAAACTAGAGACCACTCTTCCACCTTGGAAGCAGAAAATCACTCCATAGTACACACAAATTAAAACTGATATATACTATGCATCTCATTCCCTGATGAGAGTTTGGAAAAGAGGATATAGAAAGCATAGTTTGTGAGCCTCCAGAGCATCCTCGCACATTTTCCTGCCTGAGAACAAAGGAGTAAGTGAAACTAAAATTATGGAGGAATTAACTTACAATGTGTTTGATTCATGATGGGAAGCATCACTGTTTCTGCGATCTGTTCCCAAAGTATAGAGAGGGAAGAACCCAGCAATCATCACATCTCCATCCATATGCGCCCTGGGCTGCATTCTAGAAAAGCAGGCAGTGCCTGCTAAGGAGCTGACAAGAAGTGGAAGCTGGAGAAGAAGGAGTGTGGAAATCAAAGGGAACATCACTGAAGCATCTGCCAAGCTGGATTTCTGGCTGGAAGTGAAGCCCGTGGGATCAGGTGGAGAAATATGCTTTGTATTTGTGTCTATGTGTATATGTGCCTTTCTATTGACAGGGATGGCTACTCAGCTTCTGTCATTGCAATCTTCAGCATTTCCCGGTAGGCATGTGGAAAACTCTCAGCCCTGTGGTTCTGCATCTGAGGCCCAGCAACCAGGAAATCAACACGAGTTGGAAAATATGTTTTCAAGTTGTCCTCTCCATCCAGGGGCTATGATTTCATCCATGACCACAGAGAGTGAGACCCCTGGGATGAAGTTTTCTTGTTTGACTTGGTCGCAAACCTGCATTAGCAAATGATTTCTATGAAATCTATTGGGGATGATGCAACTGGAAAACATCAATAGATGCCATGTTGGATGAAAGGTGAGATGGTTGGCAAGGACTTATGCCAAGGAGATGTCAACCCAACTCTATAGGGCATCACTCTCAGAGGACATCTCACACATCCAATGTCCTAAACAGCCACAGAACATACCTGCTGATTGACCCAGGCCTGTTTCAAGAAGAATCCCATGAAGAAGACTCCACAAATGCATCCATCTATGCTAGCCTAGAGAATGCATGATGATGTTGAATTCAGCAGTGGCCCAAGGTCAGTGCAGAAGTTGAGCTGCAGAATTGTATTCTGAACTTTGACCTTCACAACTGGCAATATCACTGGACATCCTGAGTACATGGGTCAATATGCTGTCATGAAGCATTGATACATCCACCACCTTGGGTGTTTCTATTTGTACTTTTCAAAGAACCCATTCCTGTGCAAGAAACTCTTTCTCCCCTATCAAAACCACCTGTATATTTCCTAACACTCAAATATATTGGATGTAGAATCTATACAAAGATCTCGAAACCCCTAAAATCCTAAAGCAATGACCCTAAAGTTCAGTGAATTTATTCTATTTCCAGGTTACTCTGTTGAATGCATGCTGTCATACACTTGCCTGTAGTGTTAACATATGGGACAGAACAGAAATTGCATGTGAGCATAAATCAAGGACAGAACATTCTAATGAAATGCTGAGGCTCATATATTGTGCCGTTGACCACACTAGTACAGCATGCTATTAGTAGGGCATACAATGCATGTGTGGGTTATGGGATTCACAGAAACTTTCTATACTTTCTATTTAATGCTTTTGAAAAGCTACTGGGACCTGAAAAAACTTGTCTTTCTTGTGAGAATACCAAATTTGCTAATGTGGTTGCCACTGGTCTTAATCATTTTAGTAATAAATAGAATATTAACACTTATTTTATACTCTTTATCAATGTCAATTAGTTGTAGAAGAAGTTTTCATTTGGACATTTCTACATGTACATGCAATTTGCTCTGATCTGATTCAAATTCTGCAGTACATTCTCATCCACTTCTTCCCTTATTAAATGAATTTCAGCAGATTCTATTTATCCATTTTCATATATGTGTAAGAAGTACATTGACTTGGGTCTACTTTCTTCTGCATCTCCATTCACTGCTCTCCCCTACCTCTATATAGTGCCTACTATTGGATAGGAGCTCAAGTACACTTTTGTCCTTCATTTTTATGTATAATGACTGTTAGAAAACATTCACTGTGTATTGGACACCTGCATGTGTTATGCTTCAACCTCAATATCTCTACATATTACTCCTTTTTTCCTCATCTCTCCTCCAGCTGTTATCCAATAGCTTGCAGTATTTTGTTATTATATATCATTTATGATGCTATTTTCTCCTCCCCTTCCTCCTAGCCTTTTGAAAGATTCCCATAATTACACAAATGGTTATTGGTGTGTGTGTTACCTAAGTACATATATATGTTGTCTTTAGGCCTGGTTTCCACATTTGAGGAAAAGTACATGAACTTGTTTTTATAAACCTGGTTTACTTCACTCAACAATGTCTAAGGCGTTGGATTCCCTGGGTAAGGGTCCTGAAATCACCAGGACATAGGAGATGCAGAGTGCAAACAGCAATTGCCACTGAATGCTGTGCTTTATTGTTAGTGGGTATTTAAAGACAAGCAAGCATTATCTTTGCCAAGATTTAGTCAGGAGACATTCACACAAACAAATTTCAACAGTTCTTTTTTTCTTAACCTATGAGACAATGTCTTTGTATATTAGTATATAAACTATTTTAGAACAAGCTCAAATCACTTCCCTAATCTCAGGAAAATGCTTGACTAGCTGTTTATCTATGCTTAAGCAAGCAGAATAGCTACTTCCTCAGCTCCCAGGAGTCTGTGACCTGTGTTTTGAGATAGGGAGAGAGAACATGTTCCCTCTCTAGCCCAGCATGCCAAGAGCTTTCCACATACACAAACACAGTCCTCAGATAATCCCGAGGCTGGAGCCTGCATCATTCTGCCCCCTCAACATAGACCCTGAGTCTTCACAATCAGTCATCTGCATTTCCATACCAATAAAATATTCCTGTTCTGATTGTGAATAATATTTTAGAAATCATCTTAACTATTTCCAAAATTTGGCTATTGTGCATACTCTGCAGTATACTTGGGTTCCAAGTGTGACTCTTGTACCTTCACTTACATGGTTTAGAATATACAGCCTAGTATGATACAACTAGCCTAGGAGATCTATTTTTACTTTTTTGGGATAACTACTTACTGATTTCCATAATGGTAGCATGAATTTGCATTTCCATGAACAGTATTGACTTCCCACACATTCTAACTAGCATTTGTTGTTATATGTGTTCTTCATGATAGTCATTCTGCCTGGAGTGAGACAAAATTCATGGTCATTTTGTTTGGCCTTTCCTTCATGGCCATAGATGTAGAGCATTTCTTCAAGTATTTATTGGCCCTTTTGACTTCTTTTTTGAAACAAATGTTTAAATTCATTTACCAGATTGCTAATTGGGTTGTTGAATCTTTAGGAGTTTAGGTTTCTGGGCTTCCTATTTATTGGGCCTCTTCATTGCATTTTAGCTTTATATTTGTCAGACTCTGTAGGCCAACTTTTTAGTTAATACTTTTTGAGTTTACACAGTGTGAAGATTTCTAGGTTGATGCAACACTATCTCTCAATTCTTACTTATTGAGCTATTGAAATTCTACTCAAGAAATTACTACCTATACCAAAGGTTCCATTTTTCTTTCATCTTTATTATAGTTTCAACATTTCATGTTTGAATTAAGAGATGGAAAAACAAGGAAAAGTCACAGTTTAAGAATCTTATGAGAACTGTTTATAGTGTCTAGGAGAAGATGGCCATAATTGTCATCATGAGGAGAGAAGTTTTAATGTCAAAGAATGGAAAAACTGGGCCACCACACATGATGCTCTTGTGGACACACATGAGGGGGTCTTTGCACACAGAGGAAACATGCTTGGCTCATATCTAGAAGGCTCCATACAGCCAGCATGATTTCCACTATTCCACGAAGGAGAGCTTCTATGGTAGAAACATTTTCCCATTTCATGTATTTATGAATTAATAGTATATTAATAGAACTAGAGTTGACAAATTGTTCATATACACTGATATGCAATCTAGTACATACCTCTGAAGTAATGAGAAAAAAAAACAGGAAAGAAATTTACATTTGATCTCAGTAACACATGGAGAGAATTACATTTCCCAGCAGTTCCCTCTATAATTTATAATCCTTGAGGCCATTTGAGTGTCACAGAACACAACATTGTCATTTTAACCTGGGGATCCTTGAGAATTATTACCAGGTATTTTATAAGTGAACTTGACTGTGGGAATTGTTGAGTCCTCAGGTATCTCACTTCACATGAAATATATTGCACAGATTTCTTAAGTGGTTAAGAAAAGGTGCTGCATTTCTATATACTCTTAACCCTCAGGATTTGTAAAGGAAACATCATCACCTTGACATGAGCTTCTCCTTCATGATTTATTTACTGGACAAGCAAGATTAGTAGCTCTTCCGAATTTTCTAAACCCTATCTAATGAAAAGTACAAAAGTAGTTTTGATATACATACACACACATATATTGTGTGTTCCTAGGGATATGTATTTTCTCTTAAACTTTTGCAAGATACCCTTTGTTTAGGTAGAATAGGCACCTGAATACATGCAGTCCTTATTACAAGAAAATGCCATCATTTACTTATGATGTCTTCTACATTGTTGTGTAAAAATTAAAAAAATATTTAAAAGTAAATTATTCCATCGAAGTCCTTCAGTTTAGTTTACCCAGAAAATTAAACACAAACATCTTCATCAAAATTTTCATATCAACGTAATATCAGATTCTGGGCGCTTGCATAATTTTGCCCTGAAGAACTTTTTTATGGATTTTTGATGTTTCAATTGTTTTCCATTTTCATCCAGTCTTCTCCATTAGCCTATGTTCTATACTTTTTCAGCCCCTTTGTATTTCTAAGTTGCTGGTTCATCTCTTTTATTTACTGTCCCTTTAAAGACTATCTCAAGGCTTTTCTGGTTTATTTTAATTTCTGAAGAACCTCCTTTGTATTTATTTTTGATATGTGCGGGGCACATGTGTGTTTGTGCTAGTTCTAGAGCTTGAACTCAAGGTTGTAAAACTGCCCCTTACCTTTCTGTTAAAGTTGTGGTGTTGTACAAGAACTGAGTCAGCAATAAACAGAGAAACCACATTTTGAGAGGTCAAATTGGCTATATATCTATATCTATAGATATAGATACATATATAATATATGTATATTGGACTACTGGCCACTGCAGGTAGACTCCTGTCTCAAAGACCTGCAGCCCAGAATTGAGCTTTAATAAGAAAGAATGACATTACCCTACCTGTAAGGAAATGAAAGATTTGAAAAAATCATATTAAGTGAAGTAAGGCAGTACCTAAGAAACATAGGTTCCATAGGTTCCCTCATTTGTAATAATTAAAATATGCCTAGGATAGTCCTGGCAGAGAATCACAACAGTTTAATGGTTATATACACATCACCATATAAAATGATGCTAATCAAAAATGAACTCCAAGGCAAGGAAAGAAGAGGTTTTTTGTGTATTTGTTTTTCTTTTTTTACATGCACTTTGTGAAGTTGTTTCATTTTCCATTTGGTTTATCCCATGTGATCATTGCTTTTTTTTGGTATTCTGTATTTTGTATATTTGGTTTTCTGATTTGGGGAAGGGAAGGGAATAACAAATTGGTGAGACAAAGGGCAACAGATGAATCAATGCAACAGTAATAATTCACAAAACACTATGTTAGAAATAAACTTTACCACTTGGTGGGGCAGGTAGTAAGGGGCAGTGGGGGGGAGGGAAAGCTGGAGAAAATGAGGGAGAGGGTAACAATGTTTGACAAGAAATGTACTCATTAACTTACGTAACTGTAACCCCTCTGCACATCACCCTTACAATAAAAGAATAGAAAAAAAAGACAAAAACCACATGTTTGGGGTGGAGATCCAAATCCAAATCCAAAAGAAACAGACTATATAGCAAAATAATCAGGTACCAGCAGAACTTTCCATGTTGGGAAGTAGCTCAATGTTCAGCTTCCACACAGGGAGATATGCTTCACACTTTCCATATAGGGAAACAGTCCATTTAGGGAGATAAGGCAAAAATCACAGCATTCTCTGTTGCAAAGCTTTCCTACCAAAGGCTAACCTGCTTGGACTCTCACCTCTAGGCTTTTCAGAGCTGGGTGGAAAGACCCCTCCACCTACCAAGATACCAGGATGGCTGTGAGAACAAGGCCATGTTACTTACACCCAGTCTCTTTCTTTCAGCTTTCAGTGGCTGTGTCACTTGAGTCACTGCTGTCTTTTTAGTGGTTTATTGGAGATGAGTCTTCCCTCCCCTGCCTAAACTAGCTGGGAGTATAATCCTCAGATCTCAGTCTCCCAAATAGCTAGGATTATAGACATTATACACGGGCCCCTAGCTTAATAGTGAGTTCTTTTTCAAAGTTAATTGACTTTAGTGTTATTATCCAAGTGAGGTACATGGAGATTCCAAATACATGACTATATACCTTAATTGAGCACATTTTCTTTCATACACTTAATTCTGTTTACCCACTGTCCACTAGTCCCTCCCTCCTGTCTCCATCCACTAGTTGTATAGTTTATTTTCACCAGTGTTCAGTGAGTTCCAGTGCTGTACTTTTTTACCCTTTACTCCTGAGTTCTGAAGCCTCCTGAAGAGTTGAACACATCATACATAACAAAAAGGAAACAGAAGAATGAAAAGAATAAAAATAAAAAATAACCAAATTTAGAAAGAGAAGAAAGTACTCTTGTTTCCACAACTTGAAGTTTGTTTTGCTATATTCACACATTATATATAATACATATAAAATATAATGTATATGTTATATATAATTTATATCTACAATGTATAATGTATATATGATATGTAATGCATATTTTATGTAATTTACAGTGTTTTATTTTATAATTTTTATATTATATAATTATATATAACTTATATGTATAAATATAAGTATATATTTAATGATTAAATATATAAATATAATTATATTTCATAATTTCATATAAGTATATGTAAGTATATACAATTAAAATATAATATATGTAAAATTTCATCTTACAACGAAGAGGCATGTAGGCATTGTGTCTTTGTTTTTATCTCTTAACAATATCCCCTTTTGGTCTCAATGTGTGTGAGTATCTAGAATCCTGTATAATTTATCATATCTCAGTTTCTTTTAGATCTAATTTCTGAATATAAGAGATAATATATGCTGAATGTCCTGCTGAAGTTGGCTTACCTCATTTAACATGATTGGTTCTACTTCCATCCATATCCCTACAAATGACATTATTTTAATTATTATAATGGCTGTGTAAAATTCCATTGTTCATAGACACCACATTTTTTTGATCCACTCAACTATTGTGGGGCATCTGGGCTGTTTCTGTTTCTTGGCTATTGTGAATAGTGCAACAATGAACATGGATGTGCAGGTGTCTTTATCATATCTTGGATCATGATGTTCAGTGCAGCTACACAGGAGTGGTATGGGTGTGTCTTAGCAAAGGTCTAAGTTTAATGTCTTGAGGAACCTCTGCACTGCCGAGGTTTTTGGATTTGAGTGGGGGAATATAATATTAGTTTTAGGAATTGGTCTATGTAACAGCTTCTGGTATGAAATGAGTGTAGCTGCATCTTTGTTTTCCATAAAACTCTTTCAGACAATGTCTGAAATGTGGTTAATATACTAACTAATGGTGCCAACCCTTTATCATTTCAGGAATGTAACTAGGGACCTAAAAAATCACATGTCCTGGACTGGCATCTGAAGTGGAGGCAGTGTGCTAACAGTGCGGTCTGAACTTGTCTGCACTGTGCTGAACTGCACAAGGGTCAGAACTGAATTGTGGTACACTCAGTTACTGTTGGAGAACTGGCTCATTTTCAAGAAAGATTACACTTCAATGCCAGAAGTGTTAGATGAAAAAATAATTATATGTCATTGCTTTCAATTCCTCTACAGGAGTGACTGAACACTTTGGTCTGTGGAAGAGAAAACTGGGTATTTATTATTCAGACATTCCCTATAGCTCTATGCATAAGGAATAACTTCCATTAGAACTACCTCAACACTGTCATTGTCAGAAGTAGCCCAACCTCATAAGGAAAGGCCTAGATGTTAAAACCAACTTGACCAGAACTACCCTGACCTTTACCTTATTACTGTCTTTCATCTAATTATATAGAAAACTTTATTAATTTGGGGTTTCTTCTGCCATAATCTCTTGCACTTATATGACTTGATATAGTTGTACTTTGCTATTTTATGTATATATTATCGATTATTGTCACTAATGGTATTGACTTTGCTTTTAAAAGTACTTTAATGAATAGGGAAGATTCCTTATGTATATTCTGGATAGTTCAAATTAGTAGGAAATTTTCATACTATACACATTTTTATCTGACATTTTCTGAATGTCTGAACTGAGCTATTTCCTATGTGATCTCTCAAGATAGTTGAAAGTGTAATTCTACTTTTTCTCCCTTTTTTTCTTTTTCCATTCTCCCTCCTTTATTTTTCCTAAGTCTTTGTGCTTTGTAGAAGGTATAATTTTTTTTAATTTTAATTTTAATTTTTTGTGAACATACTGTACAGAGGGGTTACAATTACATGGGCAAGATAATGAGTACATTTCTTATCAAGAATTGCAGCCTCCTCCTTTGTTTACCCTTCACACCCCTTCCCAGCCTCCCCCCCAATTCTCAATCCCCCCCACCGCGCACCAAAGTTGTAAAGTTCGTTTTCGACATGACAACTTGTACTTCTCATTTTGCAACAGGTCCACCTGTATCCTTAAACGACTTGTTTTTCCCCATCTCCTCCACAAATTATACCGACATCAAATATAGTGTGGGGGAGGGACATACAAAGCAACAAAGAAATAATCTTATAATGCGTTAGAAACAAATGCATGAAAGAAAAAAACATTAAAATACATATCTAAGGGTTCATTTTCCTAATAACACCTTATCTGACCTTTTCTGCTGGACTTATATATATACTAGATATTGGAAATAAGGGAAACCATGGGACCTATGTTTCTTTGGGCTTGGCTTACTTCACTTAATATAATTTTTTCCAAGTCTTTCCATTTCTTAACAAATGGGACAATATCATTCTTTCTGATGGAGGCATAGAATTCCATTGTGTATATTTACCACATTTTCTTGATCCATTCATCTACTGAGGGGCATCTTGGTTGGTTCCATATCTTAGCTATGGTAAATAATGTGCAATAAACATAGTTGTGCTGGTAGTTTAGTGTGGCCTTATTTGTAAACATTTGGGTAAATGTCCAAAAGTGGGATTGCTGGGTCATAGGGGAGCTCTATGTGAAGTCTTTTCAGGAACCTCCATACTGCTTTCCAAAGTGGTTGATCAAGTTTACACTTCCACCAACAATGAAGTAAGGTTCCCTTCTGTCCACATCCCCTCCAGCATCTGTTGTTGTTAGAGTTCTTGATTATAGCCATTCTAACTGGAGTGAGGTGGTATCTCAATGTTGTTTTGATTTGAAGGTATAATTTTTTAATTTGAGGTGCATTTCTTTATAGTATATATAGCCAAATGATGCATTTTGTGTATCATTTTTCTACAGTGTAATAGGTATACAATCATCCATCAAATTCAAGTTTTTCTTTGGGATATTTTCTTTTGTAGCTCATGGGGCTTGATCTCTGGGCCTAGGTGCTATCCTTGAGCTCATCATTAGAATGCTAGAGCTCTACCACTTGAGACACATCGCCACTTCTGGTTTTCTGGTGATTGATTGGAGATAAGAGTTTCACGTAAATACCCAGGCTGGCATTTACTTACCAGTGATCCTTAGTTCTCAGTGTCCTGTGTAGCTAGAATTGCAGGAGTGAGCCGCTTAATTCTGGCAGGCATACATTTACAATAGTGCCATATTTTTTTGCTCTCAATATGTGTTTATATTTTTTGAAAGAAGTTTCATTGTTTTCTCAGTTGACTAGATTCTCATGTATTTAGCTACCACAACAGCACTCTAGTAACATAAGACTTTACCCTTATATACTGTGAGATTGCTTACATTTCTTTGAAAAATTCCCTTTAGCATGTATCATTTGAAATTTATGATTAAATGTTTGGTGCTTGGAAGGTTTTCCAACTATTTGTCTCCTATTGTTTTTCAGATTTATTCCAATATATCTTGAAAGTGTATGTAATAACATTTATGAAAATTTAGATTTGTTAAGGTATAGCTCAAAGCATCACCTATGTTAGTGAATGTTGCAGGTTATTTGAATAGATTGTGTTACAGTTGTTGGCACCAAGTGTCTATAATATCAAATGACTGTACTTGATGGATTTCACTGTGGATTACAACTGTATCATTACTTGTTGACTCCTTGATGCATGCAAAGTTTTGTATTTTTCTGTTTATGGTTTTCTGAGATCATGTGGCTATGCAGAAAATCATTCTCTTCCTGACACATATCCCCCCTCCTCAATCCTAAAATAATAGCTCCATATTTTCTATCCTCCAAAATACATGAGTCCCAAAATTCATGGAAAGATCTTCCTTACCCTAGAGATATTTCAGAACAGTGAACACTCTGTACAAGCCTGTAATGCTGGGTAAATATGACATATTAGCCATAATCAAGCAATGCCAGGCACAAAATGTGAATCATGGGGTAAGTCAAGGACTGAAAAAAATGATGACATCTTGACATTAGCTAATACATTATGCTATATGACACACTAATGCAACATGTTATTAGTAGAGGATATGGTGAAGGTGAAGAGTATAGGATTCATACAAACTATCTCTGATTTCTACCCAATTTTTTTCTATTGATGATGTGGCTTGAATTCAGAACCTGTGAACTGTTCCTTTGCCTTTTCTCCTGAGGCTACTATTCTACTACTTGAGTCACAGCTCCATATTTGGTTTTTATGGTGATTAATAGAGATAAGTCTCATGGACTTTCCTGCCCAGGGTGGCTTTGAACTGCCATCCTTAGACCTCAGGCTCTTGAGTAGCCAGGATTACAGATGTGATGAACCAGTACCAACCTTCTGTGCAATTTTTGTTAAAAGCTAATGTACAGGCTGGGAAGGTGGCTCAGTGTTAGAGAGCTTGTCTTGCATGCATAAGGCCCTGGGTTCAATTCCTCAGTACTACATAAGCAGAAAAAAAGCTGGACATGGTGCTGTGGCTCAAGTGGTAGAGCATTAGCCTTGAGCTGAAGAACTGAGGGACAGTGCTGAGGTCCAGAGTTCACATTTTCCAATATTAATCTTTCATCACGTAGCTGAAATATTTCCATAGGTTGCCCATTGTGAATAGGACCACAGTAATCACTAGTGTGCTTGTGTCAGTGTTATACCTTGACTTATATTCCTTTGGATATATCAACAGTGATTTCTCTAGATAATATCACAGATCCAATTTTAGTTGTTTTGGTTTTGTGGGGTCGGTTGTAGGCCTAGAACTCTAGGCCTGAGCGCTGTCCCTCAGCTCTTCAGCTCAAGGCTAGCTCTCTACTACTTGAGCTACAGCACCACTTCCAGTTTTCTGTTGGTTTATTGGAGATAAGAGTTTCACGGAATTTCCTACCCAGTCTGGCTTTGAACCGGGATCTCAGCCTCCTGAGTAGCTAGGATTACAGGCATGAGCCAACGGTGCCCAGCCCAATTTCATCTTTTAAGGAACCTCTGCACTGACCTCCACACTGGCTGTATGAATTTTTGCTGTAAATCAGTGTATAAGTGTATAATTAAGAAAAAATCCATTTAAATGGTTTGTTTTTGCCCTTCCCCTCCCCAAATTATACCAACGTCAAATACAATGAAAGCAGGGGTTATACCGTGGGGGAGGGACATAAAAAGTAAATAAATCATATTATAAATATGTTAGAAACAATTGTAAGAATACTTATCTTGGGGTTCATTTCACCTAACATTAACTTATCTCACCTTTTCTGCTTTTCTCAGACATACTAGTTACTGCAAATAAGGGAAACCATGGGACCTATGTTTCTTTGGGCCTGGCTTACTTCACTTAATATAATTTTTTCCAAGTCTTTCCATTTCCTAACAAATGGGGCAATGTCATTCTTTCTGATGGAGGCGTAGAATTCCATTGTGTATATATACCACAGGCGGACCCATTGCAACAATGAGATGTACAAGTCACTATGTCAAAAAACGAACTTTGGGGGGATGGAGGGATGAGAAGGGATGCTAAGGGGAAACAAAGGGAGGTAACAATGCTTAATAAGAAATGTACTCATTACCTTGCCCCTCTGTACAGTATTTTCACAATAAAAAAATTAAAGGAAGAAAAAAATCTAATGAAAAGCATTAGAGGACAAAACAACACTAATAGAAAGGAACTTAGTATAATTAAAAATATACAATGGTGACAGTAAAAACAAAAGGAAGAAGATATAAAAACCAAAACATATTAAAAGTGAAAACAATAGGAAAAAGTACAGGTTAAATAGGAGGAAACAAAATATCCAGAATATCCAAATTAGCTAGCTACTGCTATAATTTGTGACTATACCACCACTAGACAAATGAGTAAGATTCAAATACAGTGAAAACAGGGGTTATACCATGGGGGAGGGACATACAAAGCAACAAAAACATCATGTGGTACCTTATTATACCTTAGAAGCAATAGCAAGAAAGAAAAAACCACTTGTGTCCTTACCTTGGGGTTCATTTCACTTAGCATCATCTTATCTGACTTTTTCTGCTTGTCTCAGACATATACTAGTTTTTGAAAATAAGGGAAACCATAGGACCTATTTTTCTTTGGGCCTGCCTCACTTCACTTAATATAATTCTTTCTGAGTCTTTCCATTTCCTATAATTTAGGGAGTGGAAGGGAGAAAAACAAACTGTTTAAACAGGGATACATGTTGACCCATTGCAACAATGATATGTACAAGATGCCATGTCGAAAAATGAACTTTACAATTTAGGTAGTGGTGGGGGGTACTTGTGGACATGGGAGGGAAGGGATGGTAAGGGAAAATCAAAGGAGGAGACAACAATGCTTGATAAGAAATGTACACATCACCATACTCACGTAACTGTAACCCCCTCTTCTGTACAGTATTCTCACAATAAAAAACTTATTCAAAAAAACAAATGAGTAAGATTCATATATTTATTCAAATAATTCTCATAATGTACACTAATAAAAGATTGGAAAACAAGTGTGGATATAGTTTACGCCTTTTACGCATTTGATCAAACACATGAATTTTATTTTAAGAAGACTCATTTCTCCCAATATGCATTTTGCCCTTGAAGCCAAGGAGAGAATTTCTATCTGGCCTTAACAAGATGATGTAACACTTAGGGGCAAAAATACAGCCCAGGCATCCTGCACTGGAGGACAAGATGGAGAAGACCTCCACAGCCACCATGACCTTTCCCTTGGTACTGTGGTAGACAGGCAAGAAAGTGACCCAGACACTACAGAACACCAACATGCTGAAGGTCAGGAACTTGGCCTCATTGAATGTGTCAGGCAGGTTTCTGGCTAGGTAAGCAGCTGTGAAGCTGGTTAGAGCAAGGAAAACTAGGTATCCCAAGACACAGTAGAAAGCAGTGAGGGAGCCCTTGTTGCACAGAATGATGACATGGCCATGTTCAGAGTGTGCATCTGTGTCCACAAAGGGAGGAGAAGTTCCCAGCCAGAGTCCACAGAGAGTCACCTGGATGAGGGTGCAGATGGGAATGATGAAGTTAGGAGCCCCTGAAACCAGCAGCCACCTCATCCTTCTCCCTGGAGAAGTGGCCTTGAAGGCCAGAACCACAGTCACCGTTTTGGCCAACACTGTGGAAACAGCCACAGTGAACACAACTCCAAATGTGACCTGCTGCAGGACACAAGTGACTATATTTGGGCGGCCAATAAAGAACAAGGAACAGAGGAAACAGAAGATGAGGGAGATAAGCAGGATGTAACTGAGAGCCAGGTTGTTGGCTTTAACAATGGGAGTGTCTTGATATTTCACAAAGAGTCCAAGAATAAGAGCAGTGCATGTGGACAAGCAGAGGGCCATGCAGACTAGGGCTATGCCCAAGGGTTCATCATGAGCCAAGAAACTTGCAGCTTTTGGAAGGCACTGCGTTCTTTTTGTGTTGGAATATTGATGATCTGGACACTTCATACACTGCTCCATATCTATTGAGAATGCAGAATTACCATTTGTTTCATTTCCGTACTGTCTTTTACCCAATGGAAATTAGGAAGTCCTCTCTTAGAGGTAAATCATAAAGATGCATATTACCAAATAAGTCTGATATTGTTTTTTTGCCTCATTTCTGTCACATAACTCCATCCTCATTCTCATATTTTTATCTTATTGTCTTATTCACTGCCTCATAGGTAGTAAATAAGCATATTAATTATTTGTTTCTAAAATTTCATCTATTTATCATAAAAACTTAATCAACATCTATTACAATAATAATCTAATAGTCAGGCAAAATACCTGAAAACACAATCAATTCATATGATATACTCTTTTGTTCAAACTGACTTCCACAGGTACTAGAGACAGGCCATTTTTGTAAATTCTAATGAAGTAAGATAATTTTCTGACTTCATGTTGCTATAAAATAAATTCTTAGCAATGACTGCACAAGTCTGCCACTGCCATTCAAAGTTGTGAATAATATAGCTTGCATTTCTCTACGTGAATTCATCTTATAATAGTTGTCTCTTCTTCCCAATGGTGAAGTAGTGGGAATAAAGAATCAAGGCACTCTCTGAAGTTCAGAAGTCATGATATGTGTAAGATTTGTGTCGAATAGTTAAACCAAACTTAGCTTTCTCAGCACTTTATAGCAAGAACAGTTCTGGAAAGGTAAATAAAGATGTGCAGAATTTATATGTTCTTTGTGACATAAATGTAATTTTGAAGATCATGGGCATTCAGTATTTAATAAGGATTCATACTTAACCTAAATGGAGAAGTTAAATGGACTCTATACATTCACTGAGTCCAAAGGAGGACATGCATAGGACTGTTTGAATAGGCTCAATGGGTATGGTCATAGAAAACTTTTATGAAATGAACTCCAAAAAAGGAAACGAGATATTTTATTTGTCACAGTGGCTGTTTTTTGTTTTCTTTTCCATTTGCATTGTTAATTTTTGTTTGGAAAGGTAAGAGGGGACACTGAAAAGGTAAAACAAAGAGTGAACAAATACAACAATGGTACTTACTAGATACTATATGGAAAATGAACTGTACATTTTGTCAGTGGGGGATGGGAAGGAAAAAACTGGGAGACAATGAGGGAATGTGAGACATGGTTCGTAAGAGTTATTCTCATTATCTGATTCATGTAACTGTAACCTCTCTGTGTATCAACTCCACAACAACAATAAAAATTTTTCAAAAATCCATTTCTTGAGGTAATCATGTGTAAAATGTCCTAGACAAATTTAATTCCATACATAATTTAAGGTCCATGAGTTGTGTTATTTCAAGGAACAATATCAATTGTTATAATTAAATTATGGAAAGTAGGAAGATTTGGGGTCTGTAATCCAAATACAAAACCTTTCCCATGGACTTGGATACATTGTGCAATGCTAGGAAGAGATAGGAAATTTTCTCTTTCATCATTGACTTACCTGTCCCATTAGCAATCTCATTCTCTAGGCAAGGGATACAATCAAAGCAACAGACAGCCTCTCCTCCATGAGAAGATTTCCTGAATCCAGGAACACAACTCTGACTACAAACAGAGTGAGGAGTCTGAGGAAAAGCAGATATGTGTTGGTAACTATTTAGACCTGACATTCCAGAAGTAGGTGTTCTTAAAAAATTGGAGCATTAACCATATTTATTTTACATACTCAAAGCCAATAGGTTGATTGGATACTATTTTATATTTCATAACACAATCCCCTAAAACTTTTGAGCTACAGCCTTGACCTTCAGAGCATGCTATGACTGAGAATTGTGGAACCTTTAAGAGGTGGTTCTTAAGGCTAAGATATTCCTTCCCAACTGCCAAAAATTTCCTTGAATTCATAGCATAATTTTTCTCCTACTGATTTGTGAAATATGGAAATATGGAAACAAGGACTACAATATACATTGAAATTGTTAATAGCATGCTAGACCCCAGGCCCATCATATCTTCCTATTTCTTTTCCACTTTCACAATCATCCTCTGGAACAGGCTCTTTAGATGATGCCAAAATAACAGGTGAACTAAGGGTACACTGAAACATCCCGTAAGTTAAGGTAAAAAAATCTTTCAATCTTATTAATTGATTGCTTTTTAAGGTATTTTGTTCCAATATTAGAATGCTATTATAATGCTATTATATTTTATGATAAGTGAACATATAGAAATATTCAACTAGTATACTTCTTTCCCATCTAAGAGTCAGTGAATCAGGTAATTTCTCCAGTTACAACTAATTAAATGTACAATACTGGTCACTAGTGAACACAGGGACATAATATCTAGGAGTTCATTTTGCCTACTTATGTTGAGTTTTAATCATTTGTGTTCTCTTGAACCCACCTCGGTAGCTCCTATGGCCCACTCTATCATATCTTTAGACACAGACAGTTGATGATCATAAGGAGCATATGGAGAAAACTCCCCAATTTTCACCTTGAGTTCAAGACCTTCTGGAAAATTCCAAATATTTAAAATGTCATACTCTGCCTCTAATTTTCTTTCTTCATCCAAAATCACTTGGTCTCCAGCAAGATTGTGAAATTGGATGTTCTTCAGAAAAGGGTGCAGCTAAAAGAGATACATCATCTCATGGTGAAGAGAATCTAAGTGTTGAAACAGAAATCCTGAATTCAGCCAAGCCCCTCATTCTCTTTAATCCTTACTTCATAATTCAATATTAACACAGATATCAAATGAAGTTTAAAGAATGTCTAGATGGGAACAATATATCAAGTTTCTGAATTCTGGCATTTTTTAAAGAGAAACTACCTCCATATAAATAGTCATGAATGAGAAAAATTTCAGCTTGCTTGCCTAAGAATTTTGCAGGACTGATAATTTTATGAATATCCAGGGAATTTAGTTGGCTACATAGGTGATACCTAAAGTGGAATAAACCAGGCATTTATTTCTGTGCACATTTAATTAACTATTCTTTTTCTTTTTTTTCTTTTTGTTGGTTATAGGTCCTGAACTCATAGCCTGGGTTCTGTTCCTTGTGCTTGTTCACTCAAGGCTAGCACTCTACCACTTTGAGCCACAAAGCTACTCCTGGTTTCCTGGTGGTGAATTGGAGATAAGAGTCTAAGAAACCTTCCTGAACATACTGGCTTCCAACAGTCATCCTCAGATCTCAACCTCCTGAGTAGCTAGGAGTATAAGCAGTTCAGTTAAGTTATTAATGTGTTATATGTGGAAGCTGACTGTGAGTTTTTTATTATTATCATTATGTATCACACAAAGATATCAAAATTTCACAAGTCAGTTTGTGAGTACAAGTCATCTTAATGCCACCTTTTCATCATTCTTCCTCATCTTCCCCAATCTCAGCCATCCCTTAAGTTACTTTCTTAGAAACAGCATCATTTCAATAATTAGGTACTTAAAGAACAGATCATCCTTTGTTATTAAGAAATTGCTAGTGAAAAGGTGGATAGAAAAAACATTAGCTGTGAGCGTATTCAAGTCATTTATTTTTTTTGAACACAGAAAATTTATTTATTTGAAAATATTGGCGAACTATTGTTAACATACATGTTACTTGTTTTTAGAAATAATAAAAATAAAACTTTATTTTTTTCTTAGACATATTTTTAGTCTATTCAGTATCTGTTTCCCTATTTAACACATTTCATTTCTTTTTTTATTTTTATTGTAAAAATACTGTACAGAGGGGTTACAATTACATGGGCAAGATAGTGAGTACATTTCTTATCAAGCATTGTAGCCTCCTCCTTTGTTTACCCTTCCCATCACTTCCCATCCTTCTCCCCCTCCCACCCAATCCTCCCCCCCAAGTTGTAAAGTTCGTTTTCGACATGACAACTTGTACTTCTCATTGCTGCAACAGGTCCACCTGTATCCTTATTTAAATGACTTGTTTTTCCCCTTCCTTTCCATAAATTATACCGACATCAAATACAGGGAAAGCAGGGGTTATAGTGTGGGGGAGGGACATACAAAACAACAAAGAAATAATCTTATAATTGCGTTAGAAACAAATGCATGAAAGAAAAAAATTTAAAATACATATCTTAGGGTTCATTTTCCTAACGTCAGCTTATCTGACTTTTTCTGCTTGACTCATACATATACTAGATAGTGCAAATAAGGGAAATCATGGGACCTATGTTTCTTTGGGCTTGGCTTACTTCACTTAATATAATTTTTTCCAAGTGTTTCCATTTCCTAAAAATGGGGCAAGTCATTTATAATACAGGAGTTGATGTCAATATACAACATGTTTCCTCTTTCTACTGGTAAGCTTCTCTTTTAGAACACCTGAACAGAGGTCTAGAGCAACCTTACAAATTACAGTTTAGAAAGCACAGTTTCTCATGGGCCTCTGGAAATAGATTTGAACCTATTCAGATTTACTTTGATTTTGATGTGTGGAATCCAAGAAAGAAGGCATTACCTGTGTAGGAGAAGGCACCATCCATCTTCCATTACCCATTGTTGCCTCTTCTATTTTATGAAGAAGCATCTCATAGAAGGCATGTGCCACAGCATACACAGCATTGTATGTATTGTAACTCTCTTCAGACATGGACATGTCAAAAATTTGCCCAGGCAACAATTCCAAGGAAGTATCATCTGGACAGTTCTTCCACATTACACAGTCAGACTCAAAATGGGAGCAATTAAAAGAGAGAAACCATAATCTAGCAAGATAAAAGTCTTCTGGGTACTTGGAAGGGTTAACTTCCCTGATAAAATCTGTGAATCCAGAAATGTCTCCATGGTGATGTGAAAACATAAGAGGTACATGGAATGAGCCTGACATGAAATACTTCCTTCCGATGGATAAATCACACTTTGAGTTCAAGAGCCAAACTTTGCTTGTCATTAAATATTGCCCAAGAAATATCATTAAGCTTAGCAGATATTCTTTATTACCATAAATGATAAGTACATTTGCTGATGATTTATTAATCTGGTTCTGAATTCCCATCATATTAAATACTTGTGCCAGACTACTGCCTGGGATCACATGCTCAAAGGCTATACAGATTCTGTTCTTGTACATCTTTTCTCTCAGTTCTGCAAGGATCCATAAACCATTCTCACCTTCTGAGATCAATAGCCCCACCCAGTTCCAGCTGAAATGAAGCAGTAAGGAGACCATGGCAATGGCTAGTGATGTGTCTTTTGGGGCCATTTGATAGAGAGAAGGAAACTTGCCATGATCACTCAGGGCAGGATCAAAAGCCCCAAAGGTAAGCTAAAGGGAAAGAAAATTGGAGGCTCACAAGTGAGAAAATTTCTGCATATCATAACATTAATCTTGATTTATGTTAAAAAAAATCAGGTTGAAATTGTGGAAGAAAGAATTTGCTTATTTTCAGATTTTTTAAAATTAAAATTGTAAGTTAATTTAAAGTCATTGTACAATGACTTTTCAATTAGACATGCTAATTATATCTATAAGGCATAGTGATCACTAACATTTCTATTATTATTTCCACCTGTATAGCAATACAACACATTCCCTTGTTTCTTTGTTTGATTTTTACACATATTCTTCATTAGTCTGTCTGTATTTGCCATTATGCCTCTATTTTCTAACACTCCACCATCCTTTTAACATTATAACACCTCACACATGACAGCTTTAATTTCCTAGTCGTGAAGTCCAGAGTAGTTACACCACAGAAATCCACAGTTATTTATACCATAATGTAGCCAGTTCAATCACATATAAGTGCTTAGGGCCACCTATGGGTTTTCATACATTCTTTGTATTTCATGTTTATATTTTAAATACAACTTCCACAAACAAGAGAAAAATGCATCCCTTTTTTCTTAATATGATTGACTTTATTCACTTAATAACTTCACATTTTTAAAGTCATTTCCCACTTGCTGATTGCTTTCTACTAAATTATTCAATAAACCCTAGGCTCATGGTCATTCATCCCTGGTTCTCTCCAACTTTTCCATCCTATCTTAAACAATAAGAGTCTGGATAACACAGTATATTGGAGTACTTAGCTTTTGATATTATAAAATAATAGGTTGTTGGATAGGTTGTTATATTACGTATTTTCCTATCATTCTCTTATAACATCTCAACATGGAACCAAAGCAGACATCTTTACACATCCCTCCCTCCTTCACCTGTGGAAATCTGTAGAGTTCCAGCAGTGTTCCAATTTCAGCAGATGTCATTCCTGACGTTCCTACAAGCACTGCTACAAACTTACTCTCTGCCATGCAGGTATAGTTAGGGATCGTCTTGTAGCCAGAAAGCCAAATAAAAGGATTTTCAAAGGCAGACCAACCTCTGAGATCAGCATTATAGACATCAAATCCCAAAGTCATGTTGTGTAAAAAACCGGGGTTCTTATTGATTTCCTCAACAGCAAAAGCCAAGGCCAGGACAAGCTGATAGTACTTGAAAACAAACCTACACAGGAGACATAAGAAATTCATCAAGAATAATCCAAAACTTTTCTTCAAATCAATGCAAAGACTTTGGTGGACTCAATGCTTATTTCTCTACAAATTAAATATGTTGAAAAGTTTCACCTTTTATGAGATATTAATAATGTGACATGCATATAAAATTCCACAGAGCTTGATTTTTCTGTGTTACATAGGTAACACAACAAAAAAGGATATCATACATTAACCACGGAGTGGGTCTTCATGAGACACCAAATATTCTTTGGGTTTAATGTTGGGGTAACTAGCACTACATGTGTGAAAAATAGTTTTTGTTTTATATGGTTTCCGGAAAGACTAATTTAAATAATATCTCTGTTTAAGATTAACTTTCAGAAGCAGAACAAGGTGTTATAGATGGTGTTGTATGGTTTTCCTTGCAGACATAACATATAGAACACTCTTTCTGTAATAGCTACCAGGAAAAAAATAGCTGAAGCTTCAGAAGAGACTCCAATTATGATGTATGTAAAAAAGCAAATAAGATGCTTTAAAAATGCAGAAGGAAGTGGATTTCCATGTTACTCTTTCCTCCACTACACTCCAAGAAACTCCTCAGAAACAGATGAGCATCCAAATTGGGGAATGGGAAGAGAGTTTTAACAAAACAAAGCCTTAGGCTGAATTCCCTGTTTCAAGGCTACCAAAGGTGAAATTGAATACTGGAATATGCCATGATGATCACTATTTCCTTCACAAAA
Organism: Dipodomys ordii; assembly: GCF_000151885.1. Classification (NCBI taxonomy): domain Eukaryota; kingdom Metazoa; phylum Chordata; class Mammalia; order Rodentia; family Heteromyidae; genus Dipodomys; species Dipodomys ordii. Next base: position 2,518,602 of record NW_012267387.1, on the reverse strand, counting down.
CAAATAGATTGAGATATTAAAAAGGAAAGGATACTGGGAGTAAGAGAATCAAATATACCTTCACTTCTCAAAAAACCAGTCCTAGTAGGAAAGACTAGGACTCCCTCAACTTCAATTAACCTACAAAAAAGGAAAGTGGAGGTATGGCTCAAGTGATAGATAACCAACCTTCAGCAAAAACCTCAGGCCTTAGGTCCAAATTCATGCACTAATAATAAGATCTCTAATGTGAAAGAGTAAATCAAAGTAAAAATGTAAGTGTGAAAGCAAGAAAGAATGTGTGTGCTTATTAGAAATTGGCAACTGTGTCACTGGGCACATCAATGATGTTATGAGATTTGAGGATTACAGCTGAAAGCAAGCCCAGGGCAGTAAAGCCACAGACCCTTATCTTCAGTTTACCACTAAAAATCTCAAGTGGAGCTGATGTTCAATGGGAAGAGCAGTAGCCTTGAGTGTAATCCTAGCTACTCTGGAGACTGAGATCTGAGAAGTGCTTTCAAAACCAGGCTGGGCTTTATCTCCAAAAAATTACCAAAAAAGGCAGATACGGAGCTGTGGCTCTAGTGGTAGAATGCGAACCTTGAGTCAAAGAGGCTCAAGAACAGCACTCAGGTCCCAAGTTTAAAACCCAGGACATGAAAGGAAAGAGAGAAAGAATGAAGTGTTCAAAAAGCAAATATTAGTTTCATGTGTGTTCAACAAAATGGTTGAGTACAGTAAAATCCTTATTCAAGTAAATAATAACAGAATATAAATTCCTAATAGAGATAAAAATACACATAGCCACGTTTATCCAAATATCCTGGGTATTAATGCCACACTCGTGTAAGCTTAACTATCAGGAGGTTGAGATATCAGGATCATAGTTTAAAGCCAACCCCAGAAGAAAAGTGCATGTGATTCTTATTTCTAATTAAGTAGCAAACCACTGGCATTGGAGCTGTGGCTCTAATGGTAGAGTGTTATCCTTGAGCAAAACATCTCAGGGACAGCACCCAGGCTGCCAAGATATGGAAACAATCCAGATACCCCACTACAGATGAAAGGATCCAAAAATTGTGCTACCTATGTAAAATGGAATATTATGCAGCCATTAGAAAGACAAAATAATGGCATTTGCAGGGAAATGGATGGCATTAGAAAAAATCATTTTGAGTGAAAGCCAAGAGCAAAGAGACAAATGGCACATAGTCTCCCTAATATGTGTGTGTTAAATACAAAATATAAGGAGATACAACAATGTAAACTGGACTCAAGAAACAAAGGACTTCCACTCATCTTATCGTATCATTACTAAATGATTCCCTGTTGCTGACCACATATATAGTATATATATGTACATATCTACGGGAATTTAAGGGAGGACCCAGAATCAGAGGGCAACAGGGGAAAACACACAACAGCAGGACCCATCAGCTGCACTGGACATTGATAAAAACAAACTAAGCAACTCAAGGGCAGTGATGGGAGGGAAGGAATGAGAGGGATAGAGGGAACAGCTAACACTAAGCAAAAGGAAATAAATGAACATATCACCCAATGTGGAAGATAAAACTGTAAAGTCAAAGCTCATAAAATTAATACAAACATTATAGACCACAATAATGACAATTTGCCTCATGAAGGTTAGAATGTGTTTGTGAATTTAACTTAGTATCACTACCTCACAATACTATGAAATTTGTGAAATATATGTAATCACTTAATCACAATAAAACATTTAACAAAGGAACCCAAATTTAGGAAGATAAAAAGTTAATTGAACTCCTCACCATCTCATCTTCAACAAGGTCTGGCAAGTGAAATACAAGCTTCTCAAGTCTAAAAATGAAAAGGAACTCTTAATAAATAAGTATGTCCCTGTTTCCCTAACAGCTGACTTCTCAGTGAAATCCACACAAACCAGGATAGAGGGGCAGGAGATCTTTACAGTGCTGCAGGAAACAATGAAAAGTATCCACCAAATATAATGCATGTAGCAAAGACATCCTGTAGTAGTAAAGGAGAGATCAGGATCTTTCCTGTTGGGTTGGGATGTAGCTCAGTACCAAAGCACTTGCATAGCAAGTGCAATGTCCTGGGTTTGATCCCCAATACCAAAAAAGAAAAGACAAAAAATACAGTTAAAAAAAAGATCTTTCCTGACAAACAACAGTGCTTGATAAGAAATGTAATCATTACCTTGCCCATTTAATTGTAACTCCTTTGTACTGTATTTTCACAATAAAAAGAAGGAAATACAGCTATTCTATAAGAAACAGGAAAGCAATTGTTTTCTATGACAAAGGAGATTATACAAGGATGTATAAAAGTTACTGATTGAGAGTGATTATACCAACAAATTGAGAATGTTCTCATATCACATGTATGCTAGCTAACCCATGCACATATTTCTTGGGAATAGAAAATCCTCAAGTTTTTGTTTTCATTTTCTCGTGTTCTTCTGTGGTTATTTTCCAGTCCTGGGTCTTGGAATCAGAGCCTGGGCACTGTCCCTGAGCTTCTTTTCCTCAAGGCTAGCACTCTACTACTTGAGCCATAGGGCTACTTCCAGTTTTTTTTTCTGTTTATTTGGTAGAAAGGAATCATACCCAGGACTTCATGCATGCTAGTCAAACACTCTACCACAAAACCACATTCCCAGCCCTTCTCTTGTTTTTTGTTTGGATCTAATTTTTGTCATCATGTATTGTTGCCATCATTAGTTACTATAATTAAATACATTTAAAGCCCCCTATGAATAAAAAATATAAACCTATAATGGACAAATGAAAAGTAATATAGCAGAGAAAAACACGTAGTTAATCCACTTTTTAACCACTAAAGTCTGTGAAAGGAAAAGATTATAGAAGGAGCTTCATTGAAGCTACAGAACAAGTAACATAATGGTATAATGAGAGTCAACTGTCAACTGTCAACAGTGACTAGGAATACTTGAAATAATTTATTTAAAAGACAGAAAGTAAGCCATGTGCCAGTGGCTCATAACTGTAATCTTAGCAACCCAAGAGATGGAGATGTGAGGATTTCAGTTTGAAGCCAGTTAGGGCAGGAAAGTTCATGAGACACTTATCTCCAATTAAGCACCAGAAAACTGAAATGTCTCTGTGGCTTATAGTAGAGAACTAGCCTGGAGGGGAAAAGCTCAGGGACAACACTCAGGCCATGTGTTCAAGCCCCACAACCAGGGGTTGGGGATTTAGCTCAGTGGAAGAGCACTTGCCTGGCAAGTGCAAGGCCCTGAGTTCAGTCCTAAGCTCTGGGGAGGGGAAAGCTATAAAAGACAAAGCCCCACAACCAAAAAGAACAGAAGCAGACATTGCGTGGCCAGAGTCATAAAAATGAAAGGCCAAACTCTTTACTTCCCCTATTTGGATACACATAGACTGCAAGGGAAAGGATGCAGTGAAAGCCAGAAGAAAGCAGTAGTATCTATAATATATCTTTTCATATATATACATTAATCAAAGAAATGACAAAGATGTCCATAATCAGTGATGGAGGGGTGAACCAGCAAGTAAACATAATAATTGTAAGTGTATATTTAGACACTATCTGCTAAGCATTTCACTATATAAAGGAAATATTCACAGATTTTGAGGGAGTGGGATAATTCGCAATAAAAGAATAATTTCAGATTTACCACACCACTTTCAGCAATGGAGAAGTCATCCAGACAGAATCAACAAGGAGGCATGAAGAATTAAACTTCACCCTAGACAAAATAATCTTCACATATGCCTAAAGAACATGCCCCCCCAAATCTTATGAATAAAACATCTTCATATATTCTACATCCTCTAGGACAGATCAAAGAATAAGATACAATACATTCAAATAAAAAAACTGAGCACACACTCAGACATCCTTGTAGTAAGCCAAGAAATTAATGTAACAAATGGGAAAATAAATGCATACATGAAAATTAAATTACTTGGACTACCAGTGGGATCAAGAGAAATTTCAGTATGTGAGATCATTTTTGGTACAAATGAGAATGGAAAACAGCAATACTCAAATCAATGGCTATGGCCAAAGGTGGCCTAAAATGAAATATTAAAAAATGCCTTTAAGTAGCTAGACAGTTGAGGTTTCAATTTAACAACTGAATTTACTAATATAATGCATCTTGACTGCAGCCACCCCATCCAATGGTCATGTTTATCTCTCCCAATCCCATCAATCCCCTCAGCATTGATAGTTTGAGAGGAAGCATTTAACAACCATTGTCAACAAATCAGTACTGTAGAACCAACATTACATCTTAAGGAAGTAGAAAAGCAAAATATCAAAGCAAACATTAATAGAAAGAGTGAGAAAATTGAGTAGAAGTAAAAGAATTAAAGCACATTTCCATAAAGCCAATAATTATAATCAGGAAAACATAAAACCTTCTTCAAAAACAAATGGAATAAATCCTTATCTTGAAGAGAAGACTGAACTAAATAACATCAGGTATGGAAACACAGAAACAAAAAAATACCAATTAGAAAACAGTAAGTTTGATCAAGTGGAAGTAATGACTTAGAGACTATTCCATAATTGAAATAAGAAGGCAGTAAAACTAAAATCAATAAATTGTATGAACATAAATCAGTAATAAAGGTTTCCTATCAACAGAAAAACCTTCAATGTGACTTTATTGCTCAATTGCTCCAAAAATTTAAACTTTATCTAATGCCCATTACCCTTAGTTTAATTTTGAAAATATACAAGTTGAAGGAATTCCATAGAGGACATCCAATTATATCAACATTATCCTACATAAAACCAAAGAAGGAAATAGGGAATGAAAATTATATTCAATGTCTATGATAAATATAGTAACAAAGATTCTATCAAAATATTGGCTGCAACAAAACTGTTAAGAATATTTCTCATGAAGCTGGGTACTGGTGGCTCACACCTATAGTCCTAGCTACCCAGGAGGCTGAGGTCTGAGGATCACAGTTAAAAGCCAGCCTGAGCAGAAAAAGTCTGAGAGACTCTTATTTCCAATAAACCACTTGGAAAACTGAAGTGGCACTATGGCTCAAGTGGTAGAGTGCTAGCCTTGAGCAGAAGAGCTCAGGGACAGCACCCATTCCCAGAGTTCAAGCTGCATGACCAACAACAACAACAAAAAGAATATTTCTCATGAGCAAAGTTGACTACGTGGAATTTATGGTTCTAGTCCTCAGAAGATATAATTACCAGAACTGAGAGGCAACCCATACAATGGGGCAAAATCTTTACTAACTAGTCAAGAAAAGATAAATATTAAGATTTGCTAGAGAGCTCAAAATGTGAATAACAATAGACAAAAAGAACCCCTTTAAAATGACTAATGATTTCAACAATAAAGTCTTAGTGGAAGCAAGACTCATTTCAATTGGTATGGAAATGCATGCTCCATGTCCTTAAAAAACAAATAATATGCATATGCAAATACTACCCACATTAAAAATCTATCTTAACAGAGTTACATGGGAAATCATGAAGAAAAAATAATGTCAGATACTGGTGAAGACACAGGAGAAAGGGTCCCACTGTGGGTGGGACTGTGAATCAGTGCAACCAACATGGACATTAGTATGAGATGTCTTCTGAAAAGTCATATTATAATCCCACCCTGTCACATTGTTCTGCATACATTTAGCTCAAAGGATTTTAGTTCAAAACCATCCCAGGGAGAAGAATCTGGAAGTCTCTATCTCTAGTTTACCAGCAAAAGCAGGGCCATAGACATGCCTCAGCTGGCAGAGCACCAGCTGAGCAAACAAGCAGAGGGACAGTGCAATGCCCTGAGTTCAAGTCACAGTACCTACTTACATATACATACAAGAAAAGGGGCATAGATGGCCAAAAGGTGTGGATGACAGCCTTTAAGTTCTTAGCCATCAGCAAAAGGCAAATAAAACCACAGAAAGGTATCATCTTACAAGGGTAGGAATAGCTAATGTACATGAGACTTAAATACTTAAGGGCCAGGTGAGAGTTAAGGAAATGTATATGCCAGCCCTCTCCTCTAGTAACAAAAACGCACACTGGTTCAGCCATTGTGGGTAATAGTGTGGTACTTCTTGGAATACAAATCAGAACTCCTACATGATTCAATACTGTTAGTGGTGGCTGTTTAGCCAATAGAATAAAATCAGTATGGAAAAGAGGCATCTGCACTTCTGTGTTCTCTATATCATCATTGAATATATCAGAGAAAAAGAAACAACCTAAATGTCTATCAGACTTATATATACACATTTATATGTATATATTTATAAACATATATGTATAAATGCATAAATTCACATTATATATTATCTAGTATATAACATATGGAGTAATGTACATATTCTATGTATTTTATAAAAATAAACACATAACATACATATAATAGACAAACATATTTATGTGCGCATATATATCTTAAACTTTTCCTTATCACTGCTTATCTTTGAAGTCAGAGCCTTGTAATTGGTATGTAAGCAGCTCCACCATGCCAATATTCCACCCAACCCTTTTGAGTGTGTGATTTTTTGAAGGTGGCCTTGAATGTATTCTAGAAATGACCTAAATAATCTTCATCCAAATTCCTACCACATTCAGCACAGAAACAAGAAAGACAATCCCACAACTCCTATATAAAAAGAAAATCTCCAATTTTCCAAAGCTATCCAGAAGCAAAAGACGTATGCTTAAATAGTATAACACCAGCTTTGAATTGTAGTAGAGAGCCATAATGATATACAAATTGTACTTCATAAATTCAGATACCAATAAAATAGACCTAGAAATATTTCCAACCAACTACATTCATCTCATTCTTAGAGATGATGTCCAGTCCTGCATTGTTGGAAGTTGATGCCCTTTGTAAGTAGTGGTGCTGTGAAAGCTGAATATCCATATGACTTTAGGATAGATCTTACCTTTCATATTCTCTAAAAGGATACAAGTCAAAAATCATCACAGCTCTTAATAGGAAACTTGAGGATTGGAAAGTGAAGATAGAGTCATAATGGAAACACTTCAACATATAGGCACAGGAATACTTTCTGATAGTATACAAATACTTCATAAAATAATAGCAAAAGTTATGCTCTGGATTGGGCACAGCAATCATTTGTTTCACTCACAAGGTGAAGAATCTCATCCTCAGCCCAGTTTACAAATGTGATATTATGGAATTGAAAAGTTTCAGCCAGCCTGGCATTGAGAGGCACACCTGCAGTTATCACAGTTTAAAGCCAGCCTGGACAGAAAAGTACTGTGAGACTTATCTCCAATGAACCAGCAGTGTGGTGAAAGTGCAGCTATGCAACTATTGGTAAAGCACCAACCTTGAGCAAATATATCAAGCAAGGGGAAGGAGCATCTTGTCGGAGCCAGAGTACTGTCACCAAAATAAAAATATAAAGTTTTAAAGTTTCAGTACAACAAAAGAAATATTTAATGAAGTGAAGATACATACAAAAAGATGGTTGTCAACCGTTGTTAGCGATTCATCTGTTAGGGCTTAATAATATGAATAGTATAATAGTATAAAACAACACTGAAATTTAAACACCAGTACAACAAAAAATTCTATTCTGAAACATGCACATGAAGTGAAAGACTTTTTTCAAATGAAAAAGGATAAATAGGAAATCCTCACAGGAAAAATATCGAATCATTATAGCAATCAGCTCAAAGCAAACTAAAGATATTCTGAGTTACCTTATAGTGTAACCAGAATGGCTATCATTGTAACTCAAAACTACAAATTTTGATAAACATATGTAGAAATAAGAAACAATGAAGATACTGCAGGATATTAAAAATAGAACTCATATTTGACTCAGCTGTATCACTTCTACCAATCTATCCTGACATATCAAGCTCAGTTTTCTATATGGATGAAAGGGTAAAACAGGCATGTCATTTTATACAAACTTTCTGACTTATGGAATTATTCAGGATGTCCAACAAGAGAAGAATGGATCGAGTAAGTGTTCTATATATGAAGCTGAGTTTTCCTTAGCTGCAATGAAGAATGGAATCACAACATTTGCTAGAAAATATATGGAAATGGAGATCATTCTGTTAGGCTAAGTAAGCAAGTATTGAGTACAAGTACCATATTTTGTTTTGTAGCATATTAAGTGAGGTAAGCCAAACACAAAGAAACACAGGCTCCATGTTTCCTGTCATTTGTAATAATTAGTATATGTATAGCATAGTCCTGGCAGAGAATTATAATAGCTCAATAGCTATGTACATATGACAAAATGATGCTAATATGAAATGAACTCTAAAACATGGAAACAACAGGTCTTTTTTCAGTTGTTGATTTCGTTGTCACCCCTGCACTGAATCTAGTTCTTTCTTATGTTATTTCATTTTTCTTTTTCCATTAGTTTATCCCTGTTGTCACTGTATTTGATGTTTGTACCCTGCATTTTTTATAAACATTTATCTGAATTGGGGAAGGGAAGCAGAATGACAAAATGCTGAAACAAAGACAAATGATGACACATTACAACAATGATACTCACAAGACACTAACTATGTAGGAAATGAACTTTATAGCCTAGGAGGGGATGAGATGTGGGGGAGGGAAGGGACAGTGGGAGAAAAACAAGGGAGAGGGTAACAATATTCTACAAGTAAAGTACCCATTACCTTACTCATGTAACTGTAATCACCAATACAGCATCTTTACAATAAAAACATTTTAAAAAAATTTCACAAAGCATCTTTCTCAAAGAAACTAGCCCAACGATATCTGTAGAGATAACCAAAATAACTGTAAGAAAACTATGCATCTACCAATTTGTTTTCTTGGTTTCTCTCTTTCCAAAAAAAATCAAAAGAAGTGAAATGTTCTGCAAAGATTGGAAAAAATACATTAAAAGAGAAAGAGGAAATTACAGATATGGGAGGAGAAACAGGATATTTGATGAGACATAATATATGGTTACAAATAGTGGGGGTGACGACAATCAAAGTTTATGACATGTAATACAGATACACAGTAAGAAACCAGATAGTTATTGAAAGTACCATATTGTAGCAAAAATTGAAAAATATTGCCATAACATCTACTGGTGTGGCATTGAGTTAATCTCTTTCTCCCAGTGATATTCAATTGCCTTGCTGCATTTATCTATATCAAGGACTTCATAGATGACACATAATGACCTTTAACTAGTAATACACATAAATCTGACAAACTGGATCATAGGATAATAAGGCCAGACTTCTATAATTTCCACCAGGAGCCCTTGCATATCTGTATGTAGCTGAGAAACATCCATCCACTGTAACCTAAGATTCCATGTGTCTGTATAAGTGTACTAACAAAGACACTTAAACATATTTTACTGGTGTTAAGGGAAGGAAAAACAATTGAATGTGAAAAAGTAGTGGAACATAAGAAAAACAAGGGACTGGGTGTGAAACTCAACAGCAGAGTAACCATCCTGGCAACCACAAGGCCCAAAGTTCAAACCCAGCAGGATAGAGAAACAGGTAAGCTTAAAATAGACTGATTTCTAGGAATGGCATGAAGGAGAAGAACATTTACAAATCTATTTGAAAGCAGTGAAAGAATTCCTGATCCTATCATATCTGCTTCTAAATATGTCCAGCCAACTGACAGTCTACCCTTCTCAGACCAGCACTGGAAAAGAGGTGGGAGACATTGCTATAGACAATGACCTTCTGTTGCAATAGGAATCAAATTGTCTGCTAGAATTTCTCCTTAGTCATTCATTACTGAGACCCTCGCCTGCAAACCAAAACCTGAGTGTACACACAGGTGCAAAAGAAAAGCAAAACTCTTCTTGGGCAGATATAATTCTCTCATGGATGTAGTCTAACTGCTGCCTTGCTGGTCAATTTCTGGATCAAGCTCTAAATCTGACGTGTAGTAAATTAATAATTACACAGTGCTTAGTTTAAAACAGTAACTGTATGTCTAAAAAGTCATCAAAATATATGTCAACCCATATGTACAAAAGAAAACTTCTCAGACCACTGGCCTGTGGGCAAGGAAGTGTATCTGCCTCCTCTCACTGCAGAACTCATGCCACTGCCTCAGGTTGTTTGTAATAATATCACTTTATCCTTTGCAGAGACAGCTGGGATGCAGGAGATACAGTGATGATGGAATAAAGGGACCTTTGAAAGGAGAGGCTACATGGAAAGAAAACAGAGTCCTCTCTTCTACCTTGGAAGCGGAAAATCACTCCATAGTACACACAAATTAAAACATACTTCTGGTGCATCTCATCTCCTGATCAGAGTTTGGTGTAGAGGATATAGAAAGCATGGTCATGAGCCCCAGAGTTTCATCGAGCATTCAGAAGTATTACTTACAGTTTCTTTGCTTCATCAAGGGAAGAATCACTGTTACTGCGATCTGTTCCCAAAGTGTAGAGAGGGAAGAACCCAGCAATCATCACATCTCCATCCATGTGTGCCCTGTGCGTCATTCTAGAAAAGCAGGCAGTGCCTTCTAAGGAGCTGACAAGATGTGGAAGCAGGAGAAGAAGGAGGGGGAAAATCAAAGGGAACATCACTGAAGCATCTGCTAAGTTTAAATGCTGGCTGGATGTGAAGCACATAGGTTCAGGTGAAGATATATTTGTATTTGTGTCTATGTGTATATATACCTCTTTTATTGACTAGGATGTCTACTCAGCTTCTGTCATTGAAACCTTCAGCATTTCCTGGTAGGAACATGGAAAACTCTCAGCCCTGTGGTTCTGCATCTGAGGCCCCGTATCAGGGAAATAAACTCAAGCTGGAAAACATGTTTTCCAGTTGTCCTCTCCACCCCAGGGGCTATGATTTCATCCAGGACTACAGAGAGTGAGACCTCTTGGATAAAGTTTTCTTGTTAGATTTGGTTGCAAGACTGAATTAGCAAATTACTTGTATGAAGTCTATTAGATATAATGCAACTAGAAAGCATCAATAGATGCCCTGTCACATGAAAGGTGAGATGGTTGGCAAGGGCTCATTCCAAGATGTCAACCCAACTCTTTAGGGCATCACACTCAGTGGACATCTCATACACCAAATGTCCAAAACAGCCACAGAACATTGCTGGTTGATCCAGGCCCATCCAATAAAAATCCTATGCAGGAGACTCCACAAATGTGTCCATCTGTGATTGCCTGCAGAACGAATGACCATGCTGAATTCAGCAATGGCCAATGGTCAGTGCAGAAGTTGAACTGCAGAATTGTATTCTGAACTTTGACTTTCACAACTGGCAATGTCACTGGACATCCTGAGTACATGGGTCAATATACTGTCATGAAGCATTGATACATCCACCACCTTGCTTGTTCCTATTTATGCTTTTCTGAAAACCTTTGCGTGTGCAAATAACCCTTTCTCCCCTATCAAAACCACGTGTTTATTTCCTAACACTCAAATATATTGGACATAGAATCCATTCAAAGATCTCAATAACCTGATAGCAATGGCCCTGAAGTGCAGTGAATTTATTCTATACTAGGCTATTCTGTTGAATACATGCTGTGATACACTTGCCTGGAATAACATATGGGACAGAACAGAAATTGCATGTGAGCATAAACCAAGGACAGAACAATCTAATGCTGTGCTGATTGGTATTGTATTATGGGCCACGCTAGTACAGCATACTATTAGTAGGGCAAAAAATGGAAGTGTGGGTTACCTGATTCACAGAATCTCTCTGTACTTTCTATTCACTACTATTGAAAAGCTAATGGAGATATGAAAAAACGCGTCTTTGTGGTGAGAATATCAAATTTGCTAATGAGGTTGCCCCTGGTCTTTGTCCCGACCCGCAGGACATCAGCGAGGGCAGTGAACCTAAGTTAGAGGGAATGAAGGGACAAGAGACACGAAGAATGACAGCAAGACAAGGGTTCTGATCAAGCTGCAAATTTTTTATTTTTCACACAGGGGTATTTATATGCTTGGAATAAGGAAGCTTTTCCATTGGCCGTTAAGGAAGCTTTTCATTGGCCATAGCAGTGCAGGATGTTTACTTAGGGCAGGAGGAAAGGGTGGTCGTTAGCAGTTGCAGGATGTTTACTTAGGGAAGGATGAGGGTCGGATTCTGTAAACTCAGCCTCAAGATGTTCCAGTGAGATAGTCAAGCCTATTATGTTGGGAGACTCAACTTTTGGCTCCCGACAGTCTTAATCATTTTAGTAGTCAGGAAAATAAGTAGAATATCATCACTTATTTTTTATACTCTTTATCTGTGTCTATTAGTTGTAGAAGTTACATTTGGACTGTTCTACATGTACATGCAATTTGCTCTGATCTGATTCAAACTCTCCATGACAGTCTCACCCACTCCTTTCCTTATTAAATGAATTTCAGCAGAGTTCAGTTTCCATTTTCATACACATATAGTAAGTACATTGTTTTTGGTCCACTTCCTTCACTGTCTCCATTCACTGCCCCTGCACCTATACATAATGCCCAAAACTGGATACTATCTCAATTATACTTCTGTCCTTCATTTTAATGTATAATAACTGTTAGAAGGGAGTCACTGTGTATTTCACACCTGAATATGATATTTCAACCTAATTATTTCTACATATTACTCCCTCTTTTCTCCTCTCTAGCCAGCTATTAAACAATAGCTTGCAGCAAGTATAGTTACTCCATCTTCAGCCACATATGCACTTTGTTATTACACATCTTTTATAATTTGATCATCTCCTCCCCTTCCTTGTAAACATTTCAATGAGTCCCGTAATTACACAAACGTCTATTTATGTGTATGTGTTCCTTAAGTAAATATATATGTTGTCTTTAGGTCTGGTGTCCACATTTTAGAAAATGCATGTGACCTGTGTCTTTTGTTTTTGTTTTTGTTTTTTTGTCAGTCGCGGGGCTTGAACTCTGGGCGTGGACGTTGTCCCTGTTCTCTTCAGCTCAAGGATAGTGCTCTACCGCTTGAGCCACAGTGCCACTTCCGGTTTTCTAGTGATTTATTGGAGATAAGAGTCTCAAGAACTTTCCTGCCCTGTCTGGTGTGATCCTCAGAACTCAGCCTCCTTAGTAGCCAGGATTACAGGCATGAGCCACTGACACCCGGCTAACCTTTGTCTTTCTAAACCTGGCTTACTTCATTTAACATGATACTCAACAATTTTCTGCATTACCAATAAAATATTTTTGTTCTGATTGTGAATAATATTTTAGGAAACATTTGAACTGTTTCCATATTTTGGCTATGGTGAATATTTCGGTAGTATACTTGAGTGTCCAAGTGTGACTATTGTACCTCCACTTAATATTCTTTTGAATATATAACTTAGGACGATTTAACTGGATGTCATAGGAGATCTACTTTTAGTTCTTTGGGGAAACTCCCTACTGATTTCCATAATGGTGGCATGTATTTAAATTTTCATAAATAGTGGATAAGGATTCACTTCCCACACATTTTAACTAGCATTTTCTGTTATGTGTTTCTTCATGATAGTCATTCTGACTGGAGTGAGATAAAATTCAAGGTCATTTTGGTTTGCATTTGCTTCATGGCCACAGATGTAGAGTATTTCTTCATGTATTTATTGGCCCTTTTGATTTCTTATTGAAAAGAATCTTTAAATTTGTTTGTCAAATTGTTAATTGGGTTTTTTATTCTTTAGGAGTTTAGTTTCCCAAACTTCCTATTTATTCAATTTATTTATTGTATTTTGAATGTACTGTGTAGGTCAACTTTTTAGTTAATCTTTTTTAACTTTCTAGTGTGAAGACTTCTAGGTTGATGCAATCCCATCTGTCAAATTTCGTTCTTATTTATTGAACTACTGATGTTTTATTCAAGAAGTTACTATCAAAGGTTCAATTTTTCCTTCATCTTTACTAGTTTCAGCACTTCATGTTTGATTTAAGATCTGGAGATGGAAAAAGAAAGAGAAGTCACATTGTAGTAATCCTAAGAGAGCTGCCTATAGTGTCCAGGAGAAGATGGTGTAATTGTGGTCATAAAGGAAGAAATTTTGATACCAATGAGTGGAGATGATGCCCTTGTGGATACACTTGTTGGGTATTTGCAGGCATTTGGATCATGGCAAGCTCCATGTAGCCCGCGACACCTTTCACTATTCCACAAATGGAAGCTTCTAAGATAGAAACATTTTTCCATTCCATGTATTAAGGTATTAATAGTTAATGTATTTTTTCAAATTGGTTGGATTTTATATTGTTTCATGAAAATAAAGATAAAGTAATTCATTTTTTATGGATTTTAAGTAATATTTGACAGCAAAAAGCACTGTACTGATTAAATTTTAGGTAGAACCTTTGCTATCCATCCTCCTGCTAAAGTATTTACACAAATGTAAAATGTATGAATCAAAGATATAAAAGTGTTTGAACAATCGTTAAAAAATAAAGAATTAATAGTATATTAACAGAACTAAAGTTGACAAATTCTTCACATACACTGCATATGCACTACATATGACTACATGTCTGTCAAGTAATGAGAAAAAACAGGAAAGAAATTTATATATGATCTCAGTAACACGTGGAGAGAATTACATTTCTCAGCATCATTCCATCCATAGTTTATAATCCTTGAGGTCATTTGAGTGTCACAGAACAAAGCACTGCCTTTTTGACCTGAAGGTCACTGAGAGTTGTAACCAGGCATTCCATAAGTGAAATTGACTTCTGAGAATTGTGAAGTCCCTGAAAATGTCTCACTTAGTATAAAATATATTCCACACATTTCTTAAATGTTAATAAAAATGTGCTTCATTTTTAAAAAAACTTTTTTAATGTGACAGTACTGTACACAGGAGTTAAAATTACATGAGCAAGATAATGAGTACATTTCTTATCCAGCATTGTTGCCTCCTTCTTTGTTTTCCCCGTACCATCCTGTCCCTCCCACCTCCTCAACTATACCCTCAATCACGCACCCCCCAGCCCTTCACCTAACTGTAAAGTTTGTTTTTCCACATAGCATCTTGTACATCTCATTGTTGCAATGGGTCAATATGTATCCCTATTTAAACATTTTGTTTTTTCCCTTCCCCTACCCAAATTATACCAACATCAAATAGAGTGAAAACAGGGGTTGTACCATGGAGGAGGGACATACAAACAAACAAAAAAATCACATGGTAGCTTATACATACATTAGAAACAATAGCAAGGAAGAAAAAACACTCATGTCCCTATCTTGGGATTCATTTCACCTAACATCAACTTAGCTGAGCTTTTCTGCTTGTCCCAGACTTATACTAGTTATGGCAAATACGGAAAACCATGAGACCTATGTTTCTTTGGGCCTGGCTTACTTCTCTTCATATAATCTTCTCCAAGTCTTTCCATTTCCTAACAAATGAGGCAATGCCATTCTTTCTGATTGAGGCATAGACATTTTCTTGATGCATTCATCTACTGAGAGGAATTTGGGTTGGTTCCATATGTTAGCTATGGTAAATAAAGCTGCAATAAACATAGTTGTGCTGGTAGCTTTAGTATGGTCTTGTTTGTGATCATTCCAGTAACTGCCCAAAACTGGGATTGCTGGGTCATAGGGGAGCTCTATGTGGAGTCTTTTGAGGAACCTCCATACTACTTTCCAAAGTGGTTGAACAAGTTTACACTCTCACTAACAATGCAGTAAGGTTCCCATGTGAACACATCCTCTCCAGCATATGTTATTATTAGAGTTCTTGTTTATAGCCATTCTAACTGCGATACAGTGGTATCTCAATGTTGTTTTGATTTGTTTCTTTTATCGCTAGAGAGGTTGACCATTTCTTCATCTGTCTATTGGCCATTTTATTTCCTCTTCAGAAAGTTCCTCTGGAAGTCTTTAGTCCACTTATTTATAGGGCAGTTTCAGGATTTGTTGTTGGAGTATTTTTTTTTTGTTCCAGGTATATTTTAGATATGAGATCCTGGTCCTTTGTTTGACTAGTGAAGATCTTCTTCTAATCTGTGGGCTATCTAATGCCCTTGCTAGCTATGTCCTTTTCCATGAAGAAGCTCTGCAAATTCATACAATCCTATTTGTCCAACCTTTCTTTGATTTGTTCTGTTTCTGGGTCTCTATTAAGAAAATTTCAGCCTGTGCCAGGGAGACCTAAGGTTTCTCCTATTCCTTCCTGTCATGTTTTCAGGGTGTCTGTTTTGACTCTGAGGTCTTTGATCCATTTGGAGTTGATTCTGTTTGAGGGTGATATATAATGACCTAACATTAATTTTCTTTCTTTTTTTTAATTTAATTTTATTTTTTTGTGAACATACTGTACAGAGGGGTTACAATTACATGGGCAGGATAATGTGTACATTTCTTATCAAGCACTGCAGCCTCCTCCTTTGTTTACCCTTCACATCCCTTCCCAGCCCCTCCCCCACCCCCTAATCCTCCCCCCCCCACTCCCTGCACACCAATGTTGTAAATCTCGTTTTCGACATGACAACTTGTACTTCTCATTGTTGCAACAGGTCCACTTCTATCCTTAAACGACTTGTTTTTCCCCATCTCCTCCACAAGTTATAGTGACATCAAATATAGTGAAAGCAGGGGTTATACTGGGGGGGCATACAAAGCAACAAAGAAGTAATCTTATAAATGCATTAGAAACACATGCATGAAAGAAAAAAACATTAGAATACATATCTAAGGGTTCATTTTCCTAACATCACATTATCTGACCTTTTCCACTCGACTCATACATATACTAGATATTGCAAATAAGGGACACGCTGGGACCTATGTTTCTTTGGGCCTGGCATACTTCATTTAATATAATTTTTTCCAAGTTTTTCCATTTCCTAACAAATGGGGCATTGCCATTCTTTCTGATGGAGGCATAGAATTCCATTTTGTATATATACCATATTTTCTTGATCCATTCATCTACTGAGGGGCATCTGGGTTGGTTCCATATCTTAGCTATTGTAAATAATGCTGCAATAAACATAGTTGTGCTGGTA
>NW_012267387.1:2480741-2497152 GCF_000151885.1 Dipodomys ordii | reverse complement strand
ATGGATTCCATGAATGCCTTTAGTGATCTTTGTGTATTCTCTACCTGGTCTCTCAATTCCTGTATTACTCTTTGATTAGCTTCTTTCCTTTCGTGGGATTCCTGTAGTTCTCTTTGAGTGTTTTTAGCCTGCTCATGCCATTCCTGCATTTTTCTTTGAGTATTCTCAAGCTGCTCACGCAAATCCTGTATCAGTTTTTGAGTAGCTTCCTCACGCTTATGATATTCCTGTATAAAGTTTTGGATTGCCTCCTCTCTCTCCCTATCATGCTCATACAGAGCCCTTTGTATGTTTTCCATCTTTTCATTTATCATGTTTGCTAGCAGTGTTTGTAGAAGTATTCATTATCTGTAATATTCATTATCTGCTCTGTCCCCTGATTATCAAGATTGGGAATTGAGATACCCGGATTTGCCATTTTTCTTGTGTTTTTCCGGCTTACTCTGCCCATTTGAGATCAAAATAGCACCAGTTTTGTGCTAGAACACTATCTTAAGGCAAGCATCAACCAAAGTCTGAATTTGCACAGTCCATACTCTACAGATACAATCTAGTTCAACTGATACATCTATTCAACATCAAATAGCTATATGTTAATGGGCTATGAACTGCAAAGAAGAATTTGGAAAACCAGAAATTATTAGGGTTAGGGAGAGATGTGGGTAAAAAATAGGAATAGAAGCGATGTGGAGAGGCACAGGGAGAGTTAACTAAGTCCTAATTTCAAAGCAGGAAATAGGTTGGGTAGGATGAAAGTAGAGAGAGAGAAAAGAAGAAGAAAGGGAAAGGGAAAAGGAAAGAGACCAGAAAAAATAGAAAAATAAAAATTAATAATATTATGCAGAATCGAAAACAATCTATTTAGAGAAGAAAGTGAATATATTGAGAGAAGGGGAGGGATGTAAAGGAGATGTGAAAAATTTAAAAATAAAAATACTTAAAATATTATATAGGTATAAAGAGGTAGTGCTGCTATTAAGGAATTTAAGTCTCAGAGGTTTTGAATTGAGTAATAAATTTGTGGATTAAGTGTGTACACAATGTGAGATAAGGTCTAGTAGTCAACTATGGGTTTATCTGAGGATGTGCAGGACAAGAGTTAAGTCACATAAAGAAGAACAAAAGAGAGGAAAATGTGAAAAGGATAGGAAAGGAAGAAAAAAAGATCAGAAGTTCAGTAGAGCTAAACAAAAAACAAAAAGATAATTAAAATTGAAAAAAAGAGAAAGAAAACAAAAAAAGAAAGAAAAACGCACACTCACGTATCCCTAAAATAAAAATTATAAGAGGAAAAAAAAGTTACTAGAAAACAATTTTTTTCAAAAAAGGCAAAAATTAAAGATTAAAAAAGTTTCAGAAAAGAAAAACAATTTATTTATATATAAGGTACCGAAAATGAAAAGAAGAAGAAGAAGTAAAAAAAAAAAAAAAGTTCTTTGATTTTTTTTGGGAGGGGTGGGAAAAATCCTGTATCTCCCTTGTGTCGGTTAGTTCAATGGGAGGCAGATCTGCTTTGAGAATCACAAAAGAGGGGGATGCAGTGATGAGGCTAGGTTCTGGGTAGAGTTGAGGCCTTTCAACAAACAGTAGCTTTTCCCTGGTGCTAGTTTGTAAAAAACTCACAGAGCCCAGCCTGGAGCCATTCTCATGTTTTCTGTTTACTGAATTTCAATTGATTGTCTAGGTTGCTAGAGGGAGGGGCAGCCTCTGGCTCTGATTACCCAGTGAAGAAAGCTGCTCCTAGGGCTGGCACCCGAGCTGGGTGACTTTTCCCTGGGTGGAGCTGAGTCTGGCAGGTCACGCCACCATTAAATTCTTGTGACCTGCTAAATGACTCGTTTTATTCCAAGGCCTGAGTTGGAGCTAGCAGCTCCGCCTAGCTTTGTCGGTATCCAAGATGGAGATCTCTGGTACTGGGGGGGGGGAGGGGTGGCCTTCCCTCCTCTGCTCCCTGAGAAGGAGTGAGGACATCGGGCTTCTACTCATGCCAAGTCTTGGTTCCTGGGTCGTCTCTGGTCTGCGAACTGCAAGATGAAGATGTCTGCTCCTTGTGAGTTTTTGCTGGTGTTGAGTAGAATCCGCTCGCCTGCTTCGTGTGGCTCCTTCATCCCGGATTCTCTGTGGCTCAGGTATGGCGCCTGCGATTGCCACCGCCACCACTGCCTCCACCACGGCTGCTGCTGGCAAGAGCTCAGATGTGTCTCCTTGCCTGGATTTTTCCTCTCTGTCCTGACTCTCTGTCCTGTGATGGCACACTTGGTGTGATTCTCTGGCTTAGGACTGTTCACTGGAACTCTAAAACTGCTTCCTATGTGAGAGCTTGTTTATACTCCAGCTTCTCCTCTGCCATCTTCCCGGAACTCCTAACTTTAGTTTTCTACAAGTGATTACCAATTTTGCCAGCAGCATTTACTGAAGAGGTTGTCTTTCTTCCATTCTATTTTTTGAGTTCCCTTATCAAAGATTAGGTGGCTATAGGTCTGTGGGTTCATTTCTACATCTTCAATTCTATTCCATTTGTCTTCAGTTATATTAGTGTGCCCGTACCAAGCAGTTTTGATTACTATGGCTTTGTAGTAGAGTTTGAAAATTGGTATTGATATTCCTCCAACATTGTTCTTTCTGTTAAGGATCGTTCTTGCTATTCAGGGTCTTTTATTGTTCCCTTTTAATTTTTGGATTGCCTCATCTATTTCCTTGAAAATGAGCTTCGAATATTGATAGGTATTGCTTTGAATTTGTAGAGAGCCTTGAGAAGTATTGCTATTTTCATGATGTTGATCCTTCCAATCCAGGAGCATAGGAGGTTTTGCCACTTTCCAAGTTCTGTTTTGATTTCCTTTTTCAGGTTTTTAAAGTTTTCTTCATAGAGGTCCTTCACTTCTTTGGTTAAGTTAATTCCTAGGTATGTTATTTTTTGTGGGGCTATTATGAATGGAGTTGCTTTCCTGATTTCAACCACACTTTCCTCATTGTTGGCATACAGAAAAGCCATAGATTTTTGAGAGGTAATTTTATACCTGCTACTTGAGCAGGGATATTTTTACATGGTCAGTATTGCCATATTTTTTCCTCTCAAACTGTGTTTATAATTTTTGAAACAAGTTTTGTTTTATTCTCATTTGACTGCATTCTTATGGATTTTAGCTACTACATCAGCATTCTAGAGACACAAGACATTACCAATGTTTACTGTGAGATTGCTTACATTTCTTTGAAAATTTCCCTTTAGCATATATCACTTAAACTTTTGATTACATATCTGGTACTCTGAAGTTTTACTATTTATCTCCTATTGTTTTCTAGAATGGTTCCATTATATCTTTTTTTCCATTATATCTTGAAAGTGTATAACATTTATGAAAATTTAGATTTGTTAAGGTATAGTCAGAGGTATCGCCTATCTTGGTGAATGTATTAGGCTGTTTGAATAGATTGTTACAGTGGTTGGCCCCACATGTCTGTATATCAAATCACTGGACTTGATGAATTCTGCTGTGGTTGGTAACAATATTGTTACTTGTTGATTCATGCAACTTTTTGTGGTTTTCTATTTATGGTTTTCTGAGATCAAGTGGCTATGCAGGATATCATTCTCTCTCCCATGCTCCCCCCAAAAGAACTCTAAAAAATAGTGTAAAAATAACTCCATATTTTACTATCCTCCAAAATACATGAGACTCAGAATTCATAGAAAGATCTTCCTTACCTTAGAGATGTTTCAGAACAGTGAACTTACTCTGTACAAGCCTGTAGTTCTTGATTCATTTGTCATAATCAAGCAATGCCAGACACAAAATGTGAATCATAGGGTAAGTCAAAGACTGAAAAAATAATGATATCTTGACATTGGCTAATACATTCTGCTACATGACACTAATGCAACATGTTATTTGTAGGGGATAAGATGAAGATGAGGTATGTGGGATTCACACAAGCTCTCTCTGCTTTCTGCTCAGTTGATTTCTACTGATGCTGGGGCTTGAAATCAGAACCTGAGAACTAATCCTTTGCCTTTTTTCCCAAGGCTACTGCTCTATTACTTGAGTCAGAGATCCATATTGGGTTTTTGTGGTGGTTAATTTGACTCTCCTGCACACAGTGGCTTTTAATTGCCATGTTTGATGTAAGGCTCTAAGCATACAGTTAGGATAACCTATGTGAACTAGTACCAAGCTTCTGCTCAATTTTCCTTTTTCTTTCATTGTGAAAATACCATACAGAGGGGTTTCAATTACATGGGCAAGATAGTGTGTACATTTCTTATCAAGCATTGTTGCCTTCCCCTTTTTTTCTCCTTGCCAACCCTTCCTCTCTCCAGGCCCCAACTCCTACACCTACCACCACCATCAATACAACGTCCTCCTACCCCCACCCCCAACAAAGTTGTAAAGTTCGTTTTTCGACATAACATCTTGTACATCTCATTGTTGTAATGGGTCCACCTCTAACCCTATTTAAACAATTTGTATTTTCCTTTCCTCTCCACAAATTATACCAACATTAAATATAGTGAAAGCAGGGCTTATACCATGGGGGAGGTACAAAAGCAACAAAGAAATCATCTGATAAATATGTTAGAAACAATTGCAAGAAAGAAAAAGAAAAAAAAACATCTGAATCCTTATCTTGGGGTTCATTTCGCCTAACATCAACTTGTCTGACAATTTGTGTTTGTCTCAGACATATACTAGTAATTGGAAATACGGGATACCATGGGACCTATGCATCTTTGGGCCTGGCTTACTTCACTTAATATAATTTTTGCCAAATCTTTCCATTTCCTAACAAATGGGGCAATGTCATTCTTTCTGATGGAGGCATACAATTCCATTGTGTATATATACCACATTTTCTTGATCCATTCATCTACTTAGGGGCATCTGGGTTGGTTCCATATCTTAGCTATGGTAAATAATGTTGCCATAAACATAGTTGTGCTGGTAGCTTTAGTATGGTCTTGTTTGTGATCATTTGGGTAAATGCCCAAAAGGGGGATTGCTGGGTCATAGGGGAGCTCTATGTGGAGTCTTTTGAGGAACCTCCATACTACTTTCCAAAATGGTTGAACAAGTTTACACTCCCACCAACAATGCAGTAAGGTTCCCTTCTGGCCACATCCCTTGAAGCATCTGTTGTTATTAGATTTCTTGATTCTAACCATTCTAACAGGGGTGAGATGGTATCTCAACGTTGTTTTCATTTGCATTTCTTTTATCTCAAATTAGGTTGAGCATTTCTTCATATGTCTATTGGCCATCCTTCTTTCCTCTTCAGAGAAGGTTCTCTGTAAGTCTTTAGCCCACTTATTTCTTGAGCAGTTGTTTCTTTGAGGATTTGTTGTTGAGAGATTTAATTTTTTGAGTTCCATATATATTTTAGATATGAGACCCTTGTCCATTGTATAGCTCGTGAAGACCTTTTCCCAATCTGTGGGCTTTCTATTGATTGTGTTAGCTATGTCCTTTGCCATGCAGAAGCTCTGCAATTTCATTCAATCCCATTTGTCCAACCTTTCTTAGATTTGTTGTGTTTCTGGATCTCTATTAAGAAAATTTTAGCCTTTGCCAGGGAGACCTAGGGTTTCTCCTATTCCATCCTGTAATGTTCTCAGAGTTCTGCTTTGACTCTGAGGACTTTGATCCATTTAGAGTTGTCTCTGGTTCAGGAAGTTATATAAAGGTCTAGCATTAGTTTTCTACACGTGATTAACCAATTTTGCCAGCACCATTTACTGAAGAGGCTGTCTTTCTTCCATCCTATTTTTTTAGCTCCCTTATCAAAGATTAGATGGCTGATGTCTTTAGGTTCATTTCTGGGTTTTCAATTCTATTCCATTGGTCCTGAGGTCTCAGTTTTTCTTTAAAGCTAATATAGGTGTGAAAAGATAGTGTAGTAGTTGTTAGAAAATCACACTTTCTAATCAGATTACCATTGATATAATTTTTAATATTTACTACATTTATAGGATTTTATTGTTTACTTAATGCATTTAACAGCACCTACTATTTGTACAAGAATGTTACATTTGGACATTTCTGTTTGCTTGTGGTTCTGTAAGAGTCACACCCTCCATAAGACTATCAACCACTTTCCACTTTCTTAAAACCATATGAGCAAGTTTCATTGCTCTACTTTTATACATATATATCAAATATTTTCATTCATATATTAGGTACAATTCAGTCTTTGTTACCCTCTCTAATCAAGGTCCCCATAAACTAGTGTCCACAAATTGACAGCTCCTGAATTGTATTTCATTTATTCATTCACTTTAATTATACAATGAATTGTTTAAATAATGATTCAGAACTGAGTGCTAATGGCTCATGCCTTTAATCTTAGCTACTCAGGAGTTTGAGATCTGAGGATCACTGTTCAAAGCCAGTCCAGGCAGGAAAATCCGTGAGAGTCTTATCTCCAATAAACAACTAGAAAACTGGAAGTGGTGCTGTAGCTCAAGCAGTACAGCACTCGCCTTGAGCTGAAGAGAGCAGGGACAGCACCCAAGCCCAGAGGTCAAGCCCCATGACTGACAAAAAAAAAGATTCAGTATGATTATTTTATCTTAGTAGGTTATAGTTTAAGCTAACTACACCCTTATATATAGTCCTTATACGATTCTTCTTTTTGCTTTTCTCCCCTACTTAGTTTTTAAATCTACTTTCAGTAAGTGTAGTGAAGTCAACTTCTTATAAATGTATATTGTCCTTTGAAAATATTCATCTTTGTTATTCTCTTTTCTATCTTGTCTTCCCATAAGCTCTATACAACTTTTACATGTGTCTGTTTGTGTATTCACAGTAAATGTTTATATATGTTCATCTTTTGTTCCAGGTTCCATATACAAGAATAAAACAAAACATGTTGGCATTTGTCTTTCTGAAATCGACCTACTTAACATAATGATCTTCAGTGCTACAATTACCTTGTCACTAAACATATCAGATTCATGTTTTGTATAAACAATGCTCTGTTCTGCATATCAATTGCATTTTTAAATTTTTATATTTATTTAATTGTAAGGAATCTGTACACAGGGGTTACAGTTACATGAGTAAGGGAAGGAGTACATTTCTTGTTGAAAAATTTTACACCCTCCTTTGTTTTTCTCCTACTATCCCTTCCCACCTCAATCTCCCCCCCCCCACTCAATATTGTAAAGTGTCTTGTGAGTTTCATTGCTCCAATGGATCATTCTGTGTTTTTTTTTCAGCGTTTTGTTAGGCCTTCTCCCTCTCCAAATTAGATAAATATATATACAAAGTGCAGGATACTAAAATAAAATACAGGAACAACAGGGGATATACCATTGGAGGAAGAACATTCAAAAGAAAAAAATAAAATCACTTAGTACATTAAACACAACAATGACAAAGAAAAACCTCTAGTGTCCACATCTTGGGGTCCATTTTGCCTAGCATCTTCTTATATGGTCAATATAAATATATATTGTTTTGAGATTTTCTACTTGTCTGCTGAAATTATCCTAGAGCATATTAATTATTGAAAATAAGGGAAATCATGGGACCTATATTTCTTTGGGTCTAGGTTAATTCACTTTTTTCCAAATATTTCCATTTCCTAACAAATGGGGCAGTGTCGTTCTTTCTGATGGAGGCATATAATTCTTTTGTGTGTGTGTGTGTGTGTGTGTGTGTGTGTGACATTTTCTCGATCCATTCATCTACCGAGGAGTATTTGGGTTGGTCCCATATCATACCTATGGTAAATAAGGCTGGGATAAACATAGTTGTGCTGGTAGCTTTAGTATGGTCTCGTTTGTGATCATTTCAGTAAATGGCCAGAATTGGGATTGCTTGGTCATCGGGGAGCTCTATGTGGAATTTTTTTGAGGAACCTCCATAAAGGTTTGCAGAGTGCTCGAACAAATTTACACTCACCAACAGTGCAGTAGGGTTTCCTTTGGCTACATCTCCCAAGGATCTGTTGTTATTAGAATTCTTGACTATGACCATTTTAACTGGGGTGAGGTGGAATCTTAATGTTGTCTTGATTTGCATTGCATTTGTGGCTAGAGAAGTTGAGCATTTCTTCATGTGTCTATTGGCCATTCTTATTTCCTTGTCAGAGAAGTCTCTCTTAAAGTATTTATCCCACTTCTAATGGGGAAGTTGTTTCTTTGAGAATTTGTTGTTGGGGAATTTAATTATTTGACTTCTAATTGTATTTTAAATATGAGGCCCTCGTCTGTTGTATAGCTAATGAGGATCGTCTCCCAATCTGTGGGCTTTCTATTGATTTTGCTAGCTATATCCTTTGTCATGCATAAGCTCTGCAATTTCATGAAATCCCATTTTTCCAACCTTTCATTTATTTGTTGTTTCTGGATCTTTATTAAGAAAGATTCAGCCTGTGACAAGAAGACTAGAGTTTCTCCTATTCCTTCCTGTAATGATAAACTGCATTTTATAGCATTAATCTTTCATCTGGTATCTGAAATATTTCCATTGGTTGCTCATTTTGAGTAGCACCAAAGTAACCACTAGTGTACAAGCATCTCTATGAGAGCTTGACTTATATTCCTTTGAATGTATCAACAGTGATTTCTCTAGATAATATCACAGATCCAATTTTAGTTTTTAAGGAACCTCTCTACTGACCTCCACACTGGTTGTACAAATTGATATTGCAAAACAGTGTATTAGTGTTCCCTTTCCCTGACAAGCATATGCTATTTGTGTTCTTTTTGATGAAGATTCTGTAGGGAGTGAGATAAAATTCAATGCATTTTGGCTTGTATTTCCTTCATGTCCAGGGATGATGACTGTTTCTTCATGTATTTATTGGTCATTATCCTTCTTGTTTAGGAAAAAAAATTAAGTTCTTTTTGCCAGTGTGTTAATTGATTGTTCATTCCTTAGGAGTTGAGTTTTCAGAGCTTTATTACATCCTATTATCTATCACTTGTCAGATCTGTAATTTGTAGATTCTCTTCCCATACAGTTTCTGAGTGCTGACAAGGTTTCCCCAAACTATTGGAAATAGGCAGACACATGTGTAGGTGATTAGGGTTGGAGTATGAGGAGACCATGTCCTCTCTGATCTGTTAACTGTCCTCAGCTTTTCTAGCCTTAATTAAAACTGTCTTAAGGTTTAGATCTCAGGGCTTGGTTTCTCAAGGCTAGTACTCTACCACTTGAGCCATACGGTCACTTCTAGCTTTTTCTGAGAACTTTATTAGAGATAAGAATCTCAGGAACTTTTCCTAACTGGGCTAGCTTCAAACCTCGATCCTCAGATCACAGCCTTCTGATTATCTAGGATTACAGGCAGGAGTCACTGGTGCACAGATTAGGTATGTTTCCTTTTTTAAAATCATATTTGATGACAAAGTGTGGAAAGATCAGATCCCAGTCCATGAAATGGCATTCCCTGTGATTTAGGTGTGCCAATATTCACAGATATAGAGGTAGAGACCCTTTGCTTTGTTTTTGTTTTATTTTTTTAACTTAGTTTCAAAGCATTTTGTTTCTGATGATCCTATCATTTTTAAGGCAAACATTAAATATTTGGGGAGTCTATTTGAATAATAGAGAGTGGGAGGTAACTTTATTGGAAGGATATTTGCTAGTTCCATGAAGCTTCTAAACAGAAAGGATGGAAGCTACTTATCCACATGGGTTGCAGCACTTGGAAAGACCATGTCACCCATCTGGTTTTGCCTTAGGTAGTTGCTCCAGACAGTATAATTTGTTCTAATAGAGAAAGGGTGAGATGGATTTCTACCTGATGTACAAAAGCTTTTGTGGATTTTGAAAAAGGGTAAGTCATATGATTTGTAAGAACTATTCAGTACCTAGGCCAAGTTCAAACCAAAGGATGAGGACAAACACACACACACACGCACACACACACACATACACGCACACACACACACATACACCCACACACAGGAACTTAACTAAGAAGAAAATCTAATGAAATTCATTAGAGGACAAAACATTATTAATATAAAAGAACTTAGTGTAATTAAAAATATCCCAATGTGACAGTGAAAGTAAAAGAAAGAAATACAAACCAAAAAAATGAAAAAGTGAAAAATGACAGTATTCAGTACTGATTAAGTAAGAAACAAAATATTCTGAATGAAATTGAAATTAGCTACCTAGAACTATAATTTTTTGGTTTTCTTTTTGTGAAAATACTGTACAGAGGGGTTACAATTACATGAGCAAGGTAATGAGTACATTTCTTATCAAGCATTGTTGCCTCCTCCTTTGTTTTCCCTTATCATCCCTGTCCTCCCATCTCCACCGCCCCCATCCGCAGTAACCCTCTGCCACCACCAAAGTTGTAAGGGTCGTTTTTTGACATAATGTCTTCTACATCTCATTGTTGCAATGGGTCAATCTGTATCACTTTTAAACAATTTGTTTTTTCCCTTCCCTCCACAAAGTATACCAACATCAAACACAGTTAATACAGGGGTTATACCATGGGGGAGGAACATACAAAGCAACAAAGAAGTCACTGTATAAATATGTTAGAAACAAAAGCAAGAAAGAAAAACCATTTGAGTCCTTATCTTGGGGATCATTTTGCCTAACAAAAACTTACCTGACCATTTCTGCTTCTCTCAGACATATACTAGTTATTGCAAATAAGGGAAAACATGGTGGAGAGGATATGGACAGAAGGGAACCCTACAGTATTGTTAGTGGGAGTGTAAACTTGTTCAACAACTTTGGAAAGTAGTATGGAAGTTCCTCAAAAGACTCCACATAGAGCTCCCCTATGACCCAGCAATCCCCCTTTTGGGCATTTACCTGAATGATCACAAACAAGACCATACTAAGCTACCAGCACAACTATGTTTATTGCAGCATTATTTTCCAGAGCAAAGTTATGGAACCAACCTAGATTCCCCTCAGTAGATTAATGGATCAAGAAAATGTGGTATATATACACAATGGAATTCTATGCCTCCATCAGATAGAATGACATTGCCCCATTTGTCAGGAAATAGAAAGACTTGTAAAAAAATTATATTAAGTGATGTAAGCCAAGCACAAAGAAACATAGGTTCCATGGTTTCCCTTATTTGCACTATCTAGTATAAGTCTGAGTCAAGCAGAAAAGGTCAGATAAGGTGATGTTAGTGAAATGAACACTAAGATATGTATTCAAATGTTTTTTCTTTTCATGCAATTGTTTCTAACACATTTATAAGATTATTTCTTTGTTGCTTTGTATGTCCCTCCCCCACAGTGTAACCCCTTCTTTCACTGTATTTAATGTCGGTATAATTTGTAGAAGGGAAGGAGAAAAAGAAATCGTTTAAATAGGGATACAAGTGGATCCATTGCAACAATGAGATGTACTAGTCATTATGTCAAAAACGAACTTTACAACTTTGGTGCAGGGGTGGGGGCTTTGGGGGGGCAGGGAAGATTGGGTGGGAGGGCGGGGGGAGGATGGGAAGGGATGAGAATGGGAAACAAAGGAGGAGGCTACAATGCTTGTTAAGAAATGTACTCATTATCTTGCCCATGTAACCCCTCTGTACAGTATTTTCACAATTAAAAATAAATAAATGAATAAATAAATAAAGGAATGACAATGTCCCATTTGTTAGGAAAAGGAAAGACTTGCAAAATAATATATTAAGTGAAGAACAGCTATAATTTTTGACTCTATACCATTATAGAAATGAGTAAGATTCACATATTCATTGAAATGATTCTCACAATATAAACTAATAAAAGTAAAAGAAGTTTGTATTCATTTTAGACCTTTTATGCATTTAATCAATCACATGAATTTTATTTTAAGAAGACTCATTTCTCCCAATATGCATTTTGCCCTTGAAGCTATGGAGAGAATTTCTCTCTGGCCTTAACAAGATGATGTAACACTTGGGGACAAAAATACAGCCCAGGAACCCTGCACTGGAGGACAAGATGGAGAAGACCTCTACAGCCACCATCACCTTTCCCTTGGCACTGTGGTAGACAGGCAAGAAAGTGACCCAGACACTACAGAACACCAACATGCTGAAGGTCAGGAACTTGGCCTCATTGAATGTGTCTGGCAGGTTTCTGGCTAGATAAGCCACAGTAAAGCTGGTCAGGGCAAGGAAAACCAGGTATCCCAAGACACAGTAGAAAGCAGTGAGGGAGCCCTTGTTGCACAGAATGATGACATGGCCATGTTCAGAGTGTGCATCTGTGTCAACAAAGGGAGGAGAGGCTCCAAGCCAGAGTCCACAGAGAGTCACCTGGATGAGGGTGCAGATGGGAATGATGAAGTTAGGAGCCCCTGAAACCAGCAGCCATCTCATCCTTTTCCCTGGAGAAGTTGCCTTGAAGGCCAGAACCACAGTCACCGTTTTGGCCAGCACTGTAGAAACAGCCACAGTGAACACAACTCCAAATGTGATCTGCTGCAGGATACAGGTGACTATGTTTGGGTGGCCAATAAAGAGCAAGGAACAGAGGAAACAGAAGATGAGGGAAATAAGCAGGATGTAACTGAGAGCCAGATTGTTGGCTTTAACAATGGGAGTGTCTTGATATTTCACAAAGACTCCAAGAATAAGAGCAGTGAATGTGGACAAGCAAAGGGCCATGCAGACCAGGCCCATGCCCAAGGGTTCATCATGAGCCAAGAAACTTGCAGCTTTTGGAAGGCACTGGGTTCTCTTTTTGTTGGCATACTGATCATCTGGACACTTCAAACATTGCTCCATATCTATTGAGAATGCAGAATTACCATTTGTCTCTTTTCAGCACTTCCTTTTACTCAATGGAAATTAAGAAATCCCTGCTTAGAGGTAAATCAAACATATGAGTTCTTAGTATCATAAAGGTACATACTATAAAATAAGAAACTGCTTTTGTCTCTTTTCCATAACTCTGTCATCATTCTCATATTCCTTTTTTTCAGTGTTATTTTTTATGCACTGCTTCTTAGGTGGGAAATTAATTATACATTTCTAAAAGTTCATTTATTTATCATAAAATCTAAGTAACATCTGTTCTAATAGTATTCTAATATTCGGGCAAAATACCTGAAAACAGAATTCATATAACATTTTTTTTGTTCCGACTTACTTCCACACATATTACAAATAGGACATTTTTGTTAATATTAATGAACTAAGCATAATTTTTTGACTTCCTCGTCTTTCTGTAATATAAATTCTCAGCAATGTGCACAAAGTCCTAAACTGCCATTCAAAATTGTTTAATAATATAGCTTACATTACTCCATGTGTTTGTTTGAAACATTATAGGAACCCAGTGGTACATTCTTGAATTCATCTTATGAGGCAGTGGGAACAGAGAATCAAGGCCCTCTTTAAAGCTCTAAAGTCATGACATGCACAACACTTGTGTCTAATAGTTAAACCAAACTCAGTTTTCTAAGCACTTTCTTTCTAGCAATAAAAGTTCTGGGAAGATAAATAAAGATGTGCAGGATTTATGTGTTCTTTGTGTCATGAATGCAATTTGGAAGATCATGGACATCCTGTATTTAATAAGGATTCATACTTAACCTTAATGGAGAAGTTACATGGGCTCTACACATTCACTGAATCCAAAGGAGAATATGCATTGAGGTGGCCAAAAAAGGCTCATAGCTATATGCATATGATCTATAAAACAATATCTTATGAAATGAACTCCAAAAAATAACAAGAGCTATTTTTATTTGCCATTTTGACTGTTTTACTTTTGTTTTCCTTTTGCATTGTTAGTTTGTATTTGGAAAAGTAAGAGGGGACACAGACAAGGTGAAACAAAGAGTGAACAAATTGAACAGTGGTACTTACTACATACTATATAGGAATGAACTGTACATCTTGTCGATGGGGGATGAGAGAGAAAAATCTGGGAGAGACTGAGAGAAGGTGAGATATAGTTCAAAAAGTGTTGTACTCGAAATACATAGGAAGATGGTGGAGGAGAAGCTGGAGGCTAAACAAGCTCTCACATAGAAAGCAGTTTTAGAGTTCCAATGAATAGTCCTAAGCCAGAGAATCACACCAAGTGTGCCTTCACAGGACAGAGAGTTAGACCAGAGAGGGAAAATCCAGGCAAGGAGACAGATCTGAGCACTTGCCAGCCGCCGCCGCTGTGGTGGCAGCGGTGGCAGCGGCGGCCATACCCACCATACCTGCAACACAGAGAGTCCAGGATGAAGGATCCAGACACGGTCGTCAAGTGTATTCTACTCAACACCAGCAAGAACCAACAAGGAGCGGACATCTTCATCCTGCAGTTCACAGACCAGAGACGACCCAGGAACCAAGACCCAGCATGAGTAGAAGCCTAACGTCCTCATTCCTTCTCAGGGAGCGCCACATCTCCCCCGCTCCCCCAGTACCGGAGATCTCCATCTTGGATACTGAGAAAGCTCAGTGGAGCTGCTAGCTCTAACTCAGGCCTTGGAAGAAAACTAGAGTCATTTAGCAGGTCACAAGAACCTAAGCTGAACTGCCAGACTCAGCTCCAACCAGGGAAAAGTCACCCAGCTCGGGCAACAGCCCCAGGAGTGGCTTTTTTCATTGGGTAACCAGAGCCAGAGGCTGCCCCTCCCTTTAGCAGTATGGACAATCAATTGAAATTCAGTAAACATAAACTCTGAGAGTGGCTCCAGGCTGGGCTCTGTGCGTTTCTCACAAACTAGTCCCCAGGAAAAGCTACTGTTTGCTGAAAGGCCTCAACTATACCCAGAACCTAGCCTCATCACAGCATCTCCAAACTTGAGGAAACAGCCATCTCCCTTTTTTGTGATACTCAAAGCAGATCTCCCTCCCATTGAACTAACCTGGAAGGAGGATCACAAAATCCTGGGTAAAGCAGAGCATTTTTCTGTCTGTTCAAACAAACTGACTTAAGAAACCAACTAAGCCACGGGAAAATCAAACACCACAAGCAGACAAGAAACTACAACAAGAGGCTGGTTATGGACACAAGGGAGATACAGGATTTTTCCCACCCCTCCTAAAAAAATCAAAGAACTTTTTTTCTTCTTTTTTGTACCTTTTATAAAAAAATTTTTTATAAAACTTTTTTTAATTTTTACCTTTTTTGAAAAAAAATTGTTTTCTAGTGAGCACCCAAATTTATCCAAGAAACAGTACTTTCCCTCAAATTCTACATAGATCCAAAGACATTAATTGTTGGGGAAATTAACATACCACTCTCCACACTAGATAGATCAACTCGGCAAAAACTCTACAGAGAAAACGCAGATCTGAACAACTGCATAGATCAACTAGATTTAACAGAAATCTACCGAATATTTCACCCAGCAGCATCAGAATACACGTTTTTCTCAGAAGCACATGGAACATTTTCTAAAATAGATCACAATTTAGGCCACAAAGCATACTTGTCTAAATTCAGAAACATTGAAGTTATACCTTGCTTTCTCTCTGACAACAAGGGAATAAAATTAGAACTCAACACCAAAAGCCACCAAAGAAAGTCCAGTAACACAAGTAGGCTGGACAACACACTGCTGAATCACGAATGGGTCATGGAAGAGATTAGAAAGGAAATTCAAATGTTCCTGCTATTCAACAAAAATGAACACACAAATTAGCAGCTCCTCTGGGACACAGCAAAGGAAGTACTCAGAGGCAAGTTTATAGCTCTGAGTTCCTACATCAACACATTGGAGAGATCTGAAACCAACAATTTAATGACACATCTGAACCTCCTTGAAAAAGAACAGCAAGATAAACTCCAATCCAGTAGACAGAAAGAAATAATTAAAATTAAATCAGAAATAAATGAATTCGAATCCAAAAAAAACTATGGAAAGTATCAACAAAAGAAAGATTTGGTTCTTTGAAAAAGAAGAAAACACGCCCAAATAAATAAACTCAGAGATGAGAACGGAAACATCACCACAGAAACAAACCAATATTCAGAACATTATAAGGGAATACTTCTCAAAACATTACGCTAATAAGTTTGAGAACTTGGCAGAAATGGACCTTTTCCTAGCAAATATTGACATGCCAAAACTAAACCAAGATAAGTTAAACCATCTTAACAGGCCAATATCAAATATTGAAATAGAAACAGCAAAAAGAGACCTCCCAGCTAAGAAAAGTCCAGGACCAGATGGTATCAGCAGAATTCTACAAGGCCTTCAAAGCAGAGCTCACACCAATATTTCTTCAACTCTTCAATTAAATTGAAAGAGAAAGTTCACTACCTAACTCATTCTATGAAGCCATCATAACCCTCATACCAAAACCAGGCAGGGACTCATCAAAGAAAGATCCATTTCTTTGATGAACATTGATGCAATACTTCTCAACAAAATTTTGGCCAATCGACTTCAACAATTCATCCAAAAAATCATACACCACAGTCAAACAGGATTCATTACAGGGATGCAAAGCTGGTTCAATATACGCAAATCAATT
>NW_012267387.1:2476345-2480691 GCF_000151885.1 Dipodomys ordii | reverse complement strand
CTGGCAAAATTGGTTAACTA
Source organism: Dipodomys ordii (assembly GCF_000151885.1). Lineage (NCBI taxonomy): Eukaryota > Metazoa > Chordata > Mammalia > Rodentia > Heteromyidae > Dipodomys > Dipodomys ordii. Next base: position 2,480,671 of record NW_012267387.1, on the reverse strand, counting down.
CTTGTAGAAAACTAAAGCTAGATCCTTATATATCACCCTGCACCAGAATCAACTCCAAATGGATCAAAGACCTCGAAGTCAAAGCAGACACTCTGAAAACATTACTGGATGTAATAGGAAAAACTGTAGGTCTCTTTGGCGCAGGCCAAAATTTTCTTAATAGAGACCCGGAAACACAACAAATCAAAGAAGGTTGGACAAATGGGATTGCATGCAGTTGCAGAGCTTCTGCATGGCAAAGGACATAGATAGCAAGAATAATAGAAAGCCCTTGGTTTCGGAGAAGATCTTCACTAGCCATACAACGGACAAGAGTCTCATATCTAAAATATACTTGGAACTCAAAGTATTAAATCCTCCAACAACAAATCCTCAAAGAAATAATTGCCCAATAAATAAGTGGGCTAAAGACTTAAAGACAAACTTCCCTGAAGAAGAAAGAAGGATGGCCAATAGACACATGAAGAAATGCTCAATCTCCCTAGCCATAAAAGAAATGCAATTCAAAACAGCATTTAGATACCACCTCACCCCAGGTAGAATGGCAAAAATCAAGAACTCTAATAACAACAGATGCTGGAGTGGATGTGGACAGAAGGGAACCTTACTTCATTGTTGGTGGGAGTGTAAACTTGTTCAACCACTTTGGAAAATAGTATGGAGGTTCCTCAAAAGATCCCACATAGAGCTCCCCTATGACCCAGCAATCCCACTTCTGGGCATTTACCCAAATGTTTACAAACAAGAACACACTAAAGCTACCAGCCCAACTGTGTTTATATTAGCATTATTTAGTATAGCTAAGATATGGAACCAACCCAGATGCCCATCAGTAGATGAATGGATCAAGAAAATGTGGTATATATACACAATGGAATTCTATGCCTCCATCAGATAGAATGACATTGCCCCATTTGTCAGGAAATAGAAAGACTTGTAAAAAAATTATATTAAGTGATGTAAGCCAAGCACAAAGAAACATAGGTCCCATGTTTTCCCTTATTTGCAATATCTAGTGTATGTATGAGTCAAGCAGAAAAGATCAGAAAAGGTGATGTTAGGAAAATGAACCCTAAGATATGTATTCAAATGGTTTTTTTTCTTTCATGCCTTTGTTTCTAACGCATTTATATGAGTATTCCTTTATTGCTTTGTATGTCCCTCCCCCACAGTATAACCCCTGATTTCACTGTATTTGATGTCAGTATAATTTGTGGAGGTGAAGGGGAAAAACAAGTCGTTAAATAAGGATACATATGGACCCGTTGCAACAATGAAAATTACAAGTTGTCATGTCGAAAACTAACTTTACAAGTTTGGTGGGGAGACAGAGGATTGCATGGGGGGACAGAGGGAGTTTAGAAAGGGATGGGAAGAGGAACCAAAGGAGGAGGCTACAATGCTTGATAAGAAATGTACTCGTTATCTTGCCCATCTAATTGTAACCCTTCTGTACAGTATTTTCACAATAAAAAATGAAAAAGTGTTTTACTCATTACCTAACTCACGTATCTGTAACCCCTCTGTATATCAACTCTACAATAACAATAAAAAATTTTCAAAATCCATTTCTTGAGATAAACTTGTGTAAAATGTCCCAGAAAAATTAAATCCAAAACATAATTTAAGGTCCACAAGTTGTATTATTTCAAGGAACAATATAAATTTATAATTAAATTACTCAAAGAAGTAAGATTTTGGGTCTGTAATCCAACTACAAAACCTTTCCATGGGTACATTAGAGAATACTATGAAAATAGAGAATTTCATCTTTAATCGTAGTCTTACCTGTTCTATTAGAAATCTCATTGTCTAGGCAAGGGGTACAATCAAAGCAACAGATATCCTTTCCTCCCTGGAATGATTTCCTGAATCCAGGAACACAACTCTCACTGCAAACAGAGAGAGGAGTCTGAGGAAAAGCAAATATGAGTTTGTCATTATGCAGAATAATACCTGACATTCAAAAAACAGGCATTCTTAAAAATTTGACCATTACCATAATTATTTTACATACCAAAGCCAATCCATTGTTTGGATAGTATTTGACATTTTATAACACAGTCCCCAAAAACTTTTGAGCTATAGCTTTGACCTTCATCCTATGCCACTACTGAGAATTGTTGACCCTTTAACAATTTGGCTCTTAATGGTAAGGCATCCATAGCCAACTTCCAGAAACTTCCTTGAATTCATAGCATAAATTTTCTCCTACTGCTTTGTGAAATATGGAAATATGGAAACAAGAATAAAATACCCTTGAAAGGCTGAACAACAAGCTAGGCCCTAGGTCCATCATATCTTCCTATTTGTTTTCCAGTTGCCAGGAGTTCACAATCATCCTTGGAACAGGTTCTTCAGAGAATAACAGGTCAACTAAGGGTACACTGAGCATCCATTGAGGGGAGCAAATAAAACCTTTCAATCTAATGAAATGATTGCTTTCTAATGCATTTTGTTCCTATATATGAATGCTTTCTTTAAATTTTACCTTCATTTCTTTTATTTCTTATAGTTTTGTAGGTCAAGTTTTCAGTCTGATGATGATGCTGATCTTTAACTTTCTTATATACTAGTTCAATTCGCAATAAATTCCATCACTTTTTGTCTGAAGAGCACTGTTTCTTCAGTTTTTTAAATTTTTATTTATTTTTTATTGTGAAGATACTGTACAGAGGGGTTACAATTACATGGGCAAGACAATGATTACTTTTCTTTCTTTTTTTTGTCGGTATAATTTGTGGAGAGGAAGAGGAAAAACAAGTCGTTTAAATAAGGATACAGGTGCAGCCGTTGCAACAATGAGAAGTACAAGTTGTTATGTGGAAAACGAACTTTACAACTTTGGTGGGGGGGCAGGGAAGATTGGGTGGGGGGCGGAGGGAGGAAGGGAAGGGAAGGGAAGGGGAAACAAAGGAGGAAGCTACAATGCTTGATAAGAAATGTACTCATTATCTTGCCCATGTAATTGTAACTCCTCTGTATAGTATTTTCACAATAAAAAATAAAAAAGTATGAATGCTATTATAACAGAGAAATTTATATTTTATGATAATGAACACTTACAAATATTCAAATAGTATGTTTCTTTTCCATCTAAGAGACAGTAAATCAGACAATTTCTCCAGTTAGAACTAATTAAATGTACAATATTAGATTATTAGTGAGCATTAGGGACATAATATCTAGGGGTTATTTTTGCTTACTATATTGAGTTCTAATCATTTGTATTCTCTTGAACCCACCTCGGTAGCTCCTATGGCCCACTCTATCATATCTTTAGATACAGACAGTTGATGACCATAAGGAGCATAGGTAGAAAACTTCCCAATTTTCATCTTGATTTCAAGACCTTCTGGAAAATTCCAAATATTTAAAATGTCATACTCTGCCTCTAATTTCCTTTCCTCATCCAAAATCACTTGGTCTCCAGCAAGATTGTGAAATTGGATGTTCTTCAGAAAAGGGTGCATCTAAAAGAGACATTATCTCATGGTGAAGAGAATCTGAGAGCTGAAACAGAAATCCTGAATTCAGCCAAGTCTCTCAATCTCTTTAATCCATACTTCATAATTCAATATTAACAGTGATTCTCAGATCTCAATCTCCTGAGTAGCTAGGAGTATAGGCATGAAACATCGGCACTGTTTAGTTATTAATTTTTAATATGTGGAATTTATCTATGAATTTTTTATTATTATCTTTATGTATCATAAAAAGGTTTGAAATTTCACAAGTCAGTTTGTAAGAGCAAGGCATCTCTATGCCACCCCCTTCATCATTCTTCCTCATTTCCCCAATCTCACTCATCCCTTAAGTAACTTTCTTAGAAACAACATCATTTGAATAATTAGGTACTTAAAGAACAGATCATCTTTTGCTATAAAGAAACTTCTAGTGAAAAGGTTGATGGTAAAAACATTAACTGTGAGCTTATTGCAGCAATTTGTAATACATGAATTGATGGCAATATAAAACACATTTCCCCTTTCTACTGTTAAGCTTTTTTTTAAGAACACATGAACATGTGTTTGTGACTTTAACAAATATTACTATTCCACAATACTGTGAAATATGTGAAATTTATGTAATCACCTAATCTCAATTTTTGAAAAATGTGAGAGAAAGGATGGGTTAGGAGCGATGGGTAACAATATTGTCAGACACCTTGTAATCATATGCTACTTTGTAGAATGGGAACTTCTTTGTACAATTATTTAAAAATAAAAAGAAGGAAGAAGAAGAAGAAGAAGAAGAAGAAGAAGAAGAAGAAGAAGAAGAAGAAGAAGAAGAAGAAGAAGAAGAAGAAGAAGAAGAAGAAGAAGA
>NW_012267387.1:2465265-2476295 GCF_000151885.1 Dipodomys ordii | reverse complement strand
GAAGAAGAAGAAGAAGAAGAAGAAGAAGAAGAAGAAGAAGAAGAAGAAGAAGAAGAAGAAGAAGAAGAAGAAGAAGAAGAAGAAGAAGAAGAAGAGAAAAAATGCATAAACAAAGGTCTGGAGTAACCTTACAAATATTTTAGAAAGTGCTTTCTGATGGGCCTTTGGAAAAAATTTGAACCTGTTCAGATTTACTCTGATTTTGATGTGTCTAATCCAAGAGAGAAGGCATTACCTGTGCAGGAGAGGGCACTATCCATCTTCCATTAACCATTGTTGCCTCTTCTGTTTGATGAAGAAGCATCTCATGGAGGGCATGGGCCACAGCATACACAGCATTATATGTATTATAACTCTCTTCAGACATGGACATGTCAAAAATTTGCCCAGGCAACCATTCTAAGGAAGTATCATCTGGACAGTTCTTCCACATTACACAGTCAGACTCAGAATGGGAGCAATTAAAAGAGAGAAACCATAGCCTAGCAAGATAAAAGTCTTCTGGGTACTTGGAAGGGTTAACTTCCCTGATAAAATCTGTGAATCCAGAAATGTCTCCATGGTGATGTGAAAACATAAGAGGTACATGGTATGAACCTGACATGAAATACTTCCTTCCGATGGATAAATCACACTTTGAGTTCAAGAGCCAAACTTTGCTTGTCATTAAAAATTGCCCAAGATATATCATTAAACTTAGCAGATATTCTTTATTACCATAAATGATAAGTACATTTGCTGATGATTTATTAATCTGGTTCTGAATTGCCATCATATTAAATACTTGTGTCATACTACTGCCTGGGATCACATGCTCAAAGGCTATACAAATTCTGCTCTTGTACATCTTTTCTCTCAGTTCTGCAAGGATCCATAAACCATTCTCATCTTCTGAGATCAATAGCCCCACCCAGTTCCAGCTGAAATGAAGCAGTAAGGAGACCATGGCAATGGCTAGTGATGTGTCTTTTGGGGCCATTTGATAGAGAGAAGGAAACTTGCCATGATCACTCAGGGCAGGATCAAAAGCCCCAAAGGTAAGCTAAAGGGAAAGAAAATTGGAGGCTCACAAGTGAGAAAATTTCTGCATATCATAACCTCAGTCTTGATCTATGTCAAACAGTAGGTTGAAAGTGCCCGAAGAAAGGATTTGGTTATTTTCAGATTTTTTAAAATTAAAATTATAGGTTAATTTAAAGTCATTGTACAATGATTTTTCAATTGGACATGTCAATTATATCTATAATGCATATTGATCACCAATATAATTTCTATTATTCTTTCCATCTGTAGAGCAATACAACACATTCCCTTGTTTTGTTTGATTTTTACATATATTCTTCATTAGTCTGACTGTATTTGCCATTATGCCTCTATTTTCTAACATTCCATCATCCTTTTAACATTATAACATCACACACATGACAGCTTTAATTTCCTAGTCGTGAAGTCCAGAGTAATTACACCATGGAAATCCATACCATAATTTAGCCAGTTCAATCACATATAAATGCTTAGGACCACCTATGCGTTTTCATATATTCTTTGTATTTCATGTTTATATTTTAAATACAACTTCCACAGAAAAAAGAAAAATACATCCCTTTTGTCTTAATATGGTTGACTTTATTCACTTAATAACTTCACATTTTTAAAGTTGTTTCCCACTTCCTGATTGCTTTCTACAAAATGATTCAGTAAACCCTAGGCTTATGGTCATTCATCCCTGGTTTTCTCCAACTTTTCCATCCTATCTTAAACAATAAGAGTCTGGATAACACAGTATATTGGAATACTTAGCTTTTGATATTATAAAATTGGATAGTTTGTTATATTATATATTTTCCTATCATTCTCTTATAACATCTCAACATGGAACCAAAGCAGACATCTTTACACATCCCTCCCTCCTTCACCTGTGGAAATCTGTAGAGTTCCAGCAGTGTTCCAATTTCAGCAGATGTCATTCCTGACGTTCCTGCAAGCACTGCTACAAACTTACTCTCTGCCATGCAGGTATAGTTAGGGATCATCTTGTGGCCAGAAAGCCAAATAAAAGGATTCTCAAAGGCTGACCAACCTCTGAGATCAGCATTATAGACATCAAATCCCAAAGTCATGTTGTGTAAAAAATCAGAGTTCTTATTGATTTCCTCAACAGCAAAAGCCAAGGCCAGCACAAGCTGATAATACTTGAAAACACACCTGCACAGGAGACATAAGAAATTCATCAAGAGTAATCCAAAACTTTTCTTAAAATCAATGCAATGACATTGGTGGATTCAATATTTGTTTATCTACAAATTAAATATGTTGAAAAGTTACACCTTTTATGATATTAGTAATGTGATGTTCATATGAAATCCAAAAAAACTTGATTTTTCTGTGTTACATTGGTAACACACCATTAACTGTGGAGTGGGACTTCATGAGACAGCAAATATCCTTAGGTTTTAATGTTGGCATAATTAGTACTACATGTGTGAAAAATAAGTCATTATTTTATATGGTTTCCTGAAAGACTAATTTAAATAATGTCTCAGTTTAAGATTAACTTTCAGAAGCAGAACAAGGTGTTATAGGAGGTATTATATGGTTTTCCTTGCAGACATACCATATAGAACACTCTTTCTGCAATAGCTACTAGGAAAAAAAATAGATGAAGACTCAGAGGAGACTCTAATTCTGATGTATGTAAAAAAAGCAAATGAGAAGCTTTAAAAATGCACTGCGAAGTGGTTTCCCATGTTACACTCTCCTCCACTACACTCCAAGAAACTCCTTAGAAACAGATGAGCATCCAAATTGGGGAATGAAAAGAGTTTTAACAAAATAAAGCCTTAGGCCGAAATCCCTGGTTCAAGGCCACCACAGTGAAATTAAATACTTGGAAATGCCTTGATCATCAGGATTTCCTTCACAAAACATATAGATTGAGACATTGAAAAGGAAAGGGTACTAGGAGTAAGAGAATAAAAGATATCTCCCCTTCTCAAAGAGCCAGTCCTAGTAGGAAACATTAGGATTCCCTTAATTTAAATTAACCTACAAAAAAGGGAAGTGATGCATTCATCTACTGAGGGGCATGAGGGTTAGTCCCATATCTTATATATGGTAAATAATGCTGCAATAAACATAGTTGTGCTAGTAGCTTTAGTATGGTCCTGTTTGTGATCATTCAGGTAACTGCCCAAAAGTGGGATTGCTGGGTCATAGGGGAGCTCTATGTGGAGTCTTTTTAGGAACCTCCATACTATTTTCCAAAGTGGTTGAAAAAGTTTACACTCCAAACCAACAATGCAGTAAGGTTCTCTTCTGTCCACATCCCCTCCTGCATCTGTTGTTATTACAGTTCTTGATTATGGCCATTCGAATTAGGGTGAGGTAGTATCTCAATGTTGTTTTGATTTGATTTCTTTTATGGCTACAGACATTGGCGGGGGTGGGGGCAAGGAGGGTGAGGGTGTTGGAAAGGGATGGGAAGGGGAAATAAAGGAGGAGGCAACAATGCTTGATAAGAAATGTACTCATCTTACCCATGTAATTGTAACTCCTCTATACAGTTTTTTTTCACATTTTTTTAAAAAGGTTCAATTGATAGATCACCAACCTTCAGCAAAAAAGCTCACGCCCTGAGTCCAAATTCAGGCACTAATAATAATAGCTCTAATGTGAAATAGTAAATCAAAGTAAAAATATAAGTGTAAAAGCAAGAAAGAATGTGTGTGGTTATTAGAAATTGGCAACTGTGTCACTGGGCACATCAATGATGTTATGAGATTTGAGGATCACAGTTGAAAGCAAGCCCAGAGCAGTTAAGGCACAAACACTTATATTCAGTTAACCACTAAAAATCCCAAGTGGACCTGATGCTCAATGGTAAGAGCAGTAGCCTTGAGTGTAATCCTAGCTACTCTGGAGACTGAGATCTGAGAAGTGCTTTCAAAAGCAGGCTGAGCTTTATCTCCAATAAATTACCAAAAAAGGCAGATACAGAGCTGTGGCTCTAATGGTAGAGAACTAACCTTAAGTCAAAGAGGCTCAAGAACAACACTCAGGTCCCAAGTTTAAAACCCAGGACATGAAAGGAAAGAAAGAATGAAGTGTTCAAAAAGCAAATATTAGTTTCATGTGTGTTCAACAAAATGGTTGAGTACAGTAAAATCCTTATTCAAGTAAATAATAACAGAATATAAATTCCTAATAGAGATAAAAGTACAAATAGCCACGTTTATCCAAATATTCTGGCCATTAATGCCTCACTAGAGTAAGCCTAGCTATCAGGAGGCTGAGATATCAGGATCAGAGTTTAAAGCCAGCCCCAGTAGAAAAGTGCATGTGATTCTTATTTCTAATTAAGTTGCAAACCACTGGCATTGGAACTGTGGCTCTAATGGTAGAGTGTTATCCTTGAGCAAAACATCTCAGGGACAGCACCCAGGCTGCCAAGATATGGAAACAATCCAGATACCCCACTACAAATGAAAGGATCCAAAAATTGTGGTACCTATGTAAAATGGAATATTATGCAGCCATTAGAAAGACAAAATAATGGCATTCACAGGGAAATTGATGGAACTAGAAAAAATCATTTTGAGTGAAAGCCAAGAGCAAAGAGACAAATGGCACATAGTCTCCCTAATATGTGTGTGTTAAATACAAAATATAAGGAGATACAACAATGTAAACTGGACTCAAGAAACAAAGGACTTCCACTCACCTTATCGTATCATTACTAAATGACTCCCTGTTGCTGACCACACATATGGTATATATGTACACATCTAAGGGAAATTAGGGGGAGGTCACAGAATCAGAAGGCAACAGGGGAAAACACACAACAGCAGGACCCATCAGCTGCACTGGACATTGATGAAAACAAACTAAGCAACTCAAGGGCAGTGATGGGAGGGAAGGAATGAGAGGGATAGAGGGAACAGCTAACACTAAGCAAAAGGAAATAAATGAACATATCACCCAATGTGGAAGATAAAACTGTAAAGTCAAAGCTCATAAAATTAATACAAACATTATAGACCACAATAATGACAATTTGCCTCATGAAGGTTAGAATGTGTTTGTGAATTTAACTAAGTATCACTACCTCACAATACTATGAAATTTGTGAAATTTATGTAACCACCTAATCACAATAAAACATTAAAAAACGAACCCAAATTTGGGAAGATAAAAAGTTAATTGAACTCCTCACCATCTCATCTTCAACAAAGTCTGGCAAGTGAAATACAAGTTTCTCAAGTCTAAAAATGAAAAGGAACTCTTAATAAATAAGTGTGTCCCTGTTTCCCTAACAGCTGACTTCTCAGTGAAATCCACACAAACCAGGATAGAGGGGCAGGAGATCTTTACAGTGCTGCAGGAAACAATGAAAAGTATCCACCAAATATAATGCATGTAGCAAAGACATCCTGTAGTAGTAAAGGAGAGATCAGGATCTTTCCTATCGGGATGGGATGTAGCTCAGTGGCAATGCACTTGCATAGCAAGTGCAATGTCCTGGGTTTGATCCCCAATACCAAAAAAGAAAAGTCAAAAAAATACAGTTAAAAAAAAGATCTTTCCTGACCAACAACAGTGCTTGATAAGAAATGTAATCATTACCTTGCCCATTTAATAGTAACCCCTCTGTACTGTATTGTCACAATAAAAAAAAAGAGAAGGAAATGCACCTATTCTATAAGAAATAGGAAAGCAATTGTTTTCTATGAAAAAAAGGTTAATTACAACGGAGATTATACAAGGATGTATAAAAGTTACTAATTGAGAGTGATTATGCCAACAAATTGAGAATGTTCTCATATCACATGTATGCTAGCTAACCCATGCACATATTTCTTGGGAATAGAAAAATTATCAATTCACAATTATATTTCCAATATTACATACAAGACAACATAAAACTGTACATATCATCTTTGAAATGATGAGAAAAATATAATTCAGTGAGAGTTTTCTAATGATATTTATTTACATTCTCTTAATGGACTTGGATCATAATCTGTCCTCAAGGTTTTGTTTTCATTTTCTCTTATTCTCTTGTGGTTATTTTCCAGTCCTGGGTCTTGAAATTAGAGCCTGGGCACCGTCCATGAACTTCTTTTGCTCAAGACTAGCACTCTACTACTTGAGCTAGAGGGCTACTTCCAATTTTTTCTGTTTATTTGGTACTAAGGAATCATACCCAGGGCTTCATGCATGCTAGGCAAGCACTCTACCACTAAACCACTTTCCCAGCCCTTCTCTAGTTTTTTGTTTGGGTCTAATTTTTGTCATCATGTATTGTTGCCATCTTTACTTACTATAATTAAATACATTTAAAGGCCCCTATGAATCAAAAATATAAACCTATAATGGATAAATGAAAAATAATATACCAGAGCAAAACACGTAGTGGATCCATTTATTAACCACTGAGGGCTGTGAAAGGGAAAGATTATAGAAGGAGCTTCAGTGAAGCTACAGAACAAGTCACATAATGGTATAATGAGAGTCATCTGTCAACAGTGACTAGGAATGGAAATTCCTGAAATAATTTATTTAAAAGACAGAAAGTAAGCCATGTGCCAGTGGCTCACACCTATAATCTTAGCAACACAAGAGATGGAGATGTGAGGATTTCAGTTTGACGCCAGTCAGGGCAGGAAAGCCCATGAGACTCTTATCTCCAATTAAGCACCAGAAAACTGAAATTTCTCTGTGGCTCATAGTAGAGAACTAGCCTGGAGGGGGAAAGCTCAGAGACAACACTCAGGCCCTGTGTTCAAGCCCCACAACCAGGGGTTGGGGATTTAGCTCAGTGGAAGAGCACTTGCCTGGAAAGTGCAAGGCCCTGAGTTCGGTCCTCAGCTCTGGGGAAAAAAAGCTATAAAAGACAAAGCCCCACAACCAAAAACAACAAAAGCAGACATTATGTGGCCAGATTCATAAAAATAAAAGGCCAAACTCTTTACTTCCCCAATTAGGATACACATAGACTGCAAGGGAAAGGATGCAGTGAAAGCCAGAAGAAAGCATGAGTATCTATAATATATCTTTTCAAATAGATTTTAATCAAAGCAATGACGAAGAAGTCCATAATCAGTGATGGAGGAGTAAACCAGCAAGTAAACATAATAATTGTAAGTGTATATTTAGGAACTATCTGCTAAGAATTTCACTATATAAAGGAAATATTCGCAGATTTTGAGGGAGTGAGATAATTCGCAATACAGGAATAATTTCAGATTTTACCACACCACTTTCAGCAATGGAGAAGTCATCCAGACAGAATCAACAAGGAGGCATCAAGAGTTAAACTTCACCCTAGACAAAATAATCTTCGCAAACACCTAAAGAACATGCCCCCCAAATTCTTAAGAATAACATATTCATATATTCTACATCCTCTAGGACAGGTCAAATGATAAGACACAATACATTCAAATAAAAAACTGAGCACACACTCCAACCTTCTTGTAGTAAGCCAAGAAATTAATGTAACAAATGGGAAAATAAATACACACATGGAAATTAAATTATTATAACTACCAGTGGGATCAAGAGAAATTTCAGTATATAAGATGATCTTTGGTGCAAATGAAAATGGAAAACAGCAATATTCAAATCAAGGGCTATGGCCAAAGGTGGCCTAAAATGAAACATTAAAAAATGCCTTTAAGTAGCTAGACAGTTGGGGTTTCAATTTCACAGCTGAATTTTCTAATATAATGCTTCTTGACTGCAGTCACCCCATCCATTGGTCATGTCTATCTCTCTTAACAACCATGGTCAACAGATCAGTACTATAGAACCAACATTACATCTCAAGGAAGTAGAAAAACAAAGTATCAAAGCAAACATTAGTAGAAAGAGTGAGAAAACTGAGTAGAAGTAAAAGAATTAAAGGACATTTCCATAAAGCCAATAATTATAATCAAGGAAACATAAAACCTTCTTCAAAAACAAATGGAATAAATCCTTATCTTGAAGAGAAGACTGAACTAAATAACATCAGGCATGAAAACACAGAAACAAAAAATACCAATAAGAAAACGGTAATTTTGATCAAGTGGAAGTAATGACTTAGAGATTATTCCATAATTGAAATAAGAAGGCAATAAAACTAAAAACTATAAATTGTATGAAATTAAATCAGTAATAAAGGTTTCCTATCAAGGAAAAACCTTCAATGTGACTTCATTGCGAAAATGCTTCAAAAAATTTAAACATTACCTTATGCCCATTACCATCACTTTATTTTTGAAAGTATACAAGTTGAAGGAATTCTTAGAGGACATCCAATTATATCAACATTATCCTGACACAAAAACAAATAAGGAAATCAGCAATGAAAATTATATGCAATGTCTAATATAAATATAGTAACAAAGATCCTATCAAAATATTGGCTGCAACAAAAGTGATAAGGGCACTGGTGGTTCACACTTTAATCCTAGCTCCTCAGGAGGCTGAGGTCTGAGGATCACAGTTTAATGCCAGCAAGGGAAGGAAAGTCTGAGAGACTCTTATTGCCCATAAACCACTCAGAAAACTGGAAGTGGCACCATGGCTCAAGTGGTAGAGTGCTAGCCTTGAGCTGAAGAGCTCAGGGACAGCACCCATTCCCAGAGTTCAAGCCCATGACAAACAACAACAAAAAAAGAGTATTTCTCATGATCAAAGTTGACCCTGTGGAATTTACGGTTCTACTCCTCAGAAGATATAATTACCAGAATCGAGAGGCAACCCATACAATGGGGCAAAATCTTCACTAGCTAGTCAACAAAAGATAAATATTCAGATTTGCTAGAGAGCTCAAAATGTGAATAACAATAGACAAAAAGAACCACTTTAAAATGACTAATGATTTCAACAGTAAAGTCTTAGTGGAAGCAAGTCTCATTTCAATTGGTATGGAAATGCATGCTCGACATCCTTAAAGCATAAATAATATGCAAATACTAACCACTAAAATTCATTCTCAACAGGGTTACATGGGAAATCATGAAGAAAAAATAATGTCAGATACTGGTGAAGACACAGGAGAAAGGGTCCTACTGTGGGTGAGACTGTGAATCAGTGCAACAAACATGGACATTAGTATGAGGTGTCTTCTGAAAAGTCATATTATAATCCCACCCTGTCACATTGTTCTGCATACATTTGAGCTCAGAGGATTTTAGTTCAAAACTATCCCATGCAGAAGAATCTGGAAGCCTCTATATCTAGTTTACCAGCAAAAGCAGGACCATAGACATACCTCGCTGGCAGAACACCTACTGAGCAAACAAGCAGAGGGACAGTGCAATGCCCTGAGTTCAAGTCACAGTACACACATACATATACGTACAAGAAAAGGAGCATAGATGGCCAAAAGGTGTGGATGACAGCCTTTCAGTTCTTAACCATCAGCAAAAGGCAAATAAAACCACAGAAAGATATTATCTCACAAGGATAGAAATAGCTAATGTACATGAGACTTAAACACTTAAGAGCCTGGTGAGGAGTTAAGGAAATGTACATGTCTGCCCTCTCCTCTAGTAACAAAAATGCACACTGGTTCAGCCATTGTGGGAAATAGTGTGGTACTTCCTGGAACACAAATCAGAACTCCTACATGATTCAATACTGTTAGTGGTGGCTGTTTAGCCAATAGAATAAAATCAGTATGGAAAAGAGGCATCTGCACTGCTGTGTTCTCTATATCATCACTGAAAATATCTGCGAAAAAGAAACAACCTAAATGTCCATCAGACTTATATACACATTTATGGGTATATATTATATATTTATAAACATATATGTATAAATGCATAAATTCACATTATATATTATCTAGTATATAACATATGTCGTAATGTACATATACTATGTATTTTATAAGCAATAAAATATATAATATACATATAATAGACAAACATTTTTATGTGTGCATATATATTTTAAACTTTTCCTTATCACTACTTTACTTTGAAGTCAGAGCCTTGTAATTGGTATGCAGCAGCTCCACCATGTCAACATCCCACCCACCCCTTTTGAGTTTGTGATTTTTTGAAAGGGACCTTGAATGTATTCTAGAAATGACCTAAATAATCTTCATCCAAATTCATACCACATTCAGCACAGAAACAAGAAAGACAATCCCTCAACTCATAGAAAAAAAGAAAATTTCCAATTTTCCAAAGCTATCCAGAAGCAAAATACGTATGCTTAAATAGTGTAACACCAGCTTCAAATTGTAGTAGAGAGCCATAATAATATAAAAATTGTACTTCATAAACTCAGACACCAATAAAATAGACCTAGAAATACTTCCAATCAACTACATTCATCTCATTCTTAGATATGATGTCCAGTCCTACATTGTAGGAAGTTGATGCCCTTAGTAATTAGTGGTGCTGTGAAAGCTGAGTATCCACATGACTTTAGGATAGATCTTAACTTTCGTACTTTCCAAAAGGATAAAAGTCAAATTCATCACATTTCTTACTAGAAAACTTGAGGATTGGAAAATGCAGATAGAGTAATAGTGGAAACACTTCAACATATAGGCACAGGAATACTTCCTGATAGTATACAAATACTTCATAAAATAATAGCAAAAACTATGCTCTGGATTGGGCACAGCAGTACAATCGTTTGTTTCACTCACAAAGCGAAGAATCTCAACCTCAGCACAGTTTACAAATGTGATATTATGGAATTTAAAAGTTCAAATAAAATACCTAGGAATTAACTTAACCAAAGAAGTGAAGGACTTCTATGATGAAAACTTTAAAATCTTGAAAAAGGAAATCAAAACAGAACTTAGAAAATGGCAAAACCTCCCATTATCCTGGATTGGAAAGATTAACATCGTGACAATGTCAATACTTCCCAAGGCTATCTACAAATTCAACTCAATACTTATCAAAATTCCAACCTCATTCTTCAAGGAAATAGAAGAGGCAATCCAAAAATTCATATGGAACAATAAAAGACCCTGAATATCAAAAACGCTCCTCAACGGAAAGAACACTGCTGGAGGAATA